>NW_006785931.1:232529-239538 GCF_000442215.2 Lipotes vexillifer
CCTGCTGCGAATAACTCAATATTCACCAGCCTTCCACCTATAACAAGTGCAAGACAGGTGGATCCTAAGTAAAAACTGGGGAAGGATAGGGAGATAAAAGAGTAGGAGCGGGGAAGTTCTGCCCAGCAGGTCACCTGGGCCTGTTCTAACAACTGGGATGTGGGGCAATCATTTATTCAACCAATATCGATTGAGTGCTTTTTGCATGCTAGGCATTCTTCTAGGGGTTGGGGACACAGCAGAGAACAAAAACATAAAAATCCTAGCCCTCATGGACCTTACCTTCCAGGTGGGAGAGACAGATGATAAAGAAAATATGTGCCTGCAATATGATTAGAAATGCTATGGAGTAGCACAGGGAGATCAGCTCCATGCTTTGTGACCACCTAGAGGGGTGGGATAGGGAGGGTGGGAGGGAGACGCAAGAGGGAGGGGATATGGGGATATACGTATTCGTACAGCTGACTCACTGTTATACAGCAGAAACTAAAACAACGTTGTAAAGCATTTATACTCCAGTAAAAATGTTAAAAAAAAAAAAAAAAAGTAATGCTATGGAGAAATATTAGGTAGGGGTGGGACATAAGGAGTTTGAGGGGTGTTCTTTTAAGTAGGTGATCAAAGAAAACCTCTGGAGGTATTTGAGCAAAGGTCTGAAGGAGGTTGGGAAACAAGATATCTGGGCAGACAACTTTTGAAGCAGAAAGCACAGCAAGTACAAAAGCCCTGAGGCAGGAATATGCCTGAGTGCTCTGGGAGCAACCAAGAAGCCAGAGTGGCAGAATGGGGAAGTCAGAGAAGAAGTAGGGGTGACAGGCCAAATGAGGCCCTTACTCTGAGTGAGTTGGAAGCCACTGGAGGGTTTTGTGTAGAAAAGTGTCATCTTCTGACACACTGTGATAGGACCACTTTGACTGCTGGGTTGACAATAGACAATAGGGGGTAAGGGCTGAAGCAGAGACCAATGAGAAGGCTATTGAAATAATTCAGGAGCGGGCTTCCCTCGTGGCGCAGTGGTTGAGAGTCTGCCTGCCAATGCAGGGGACACAGGTTCGAACCCTAGTCTGGGAGGATCCCACATACCGCGGAGCAACTAGGCCCGTGGGCCACAACTACTGAGCCTGCGCATCTGGAGCCTGTGCTCCGCAACAAGAGAGGCCGCGACAGTGAGACGCGATGAAGAGTGGCCCCCGCTCGCCGCAAATAAAGAAAGCCCAGGCACAGAAACAAAGACCCAACACACCCAAAAATAAATAAATAAATTTATAAAAAATAAAAAATAAATAATCCAGGAGCAAGAGGAGAGTGATTGGACCAGGGAGATAGGGGTGGCGGTGATGAGCTGACAGGGATTCCTCACAGACTGGATGTGGAATGTGAAGGAAAGAAAGCAAGGACTCTGAGGGTTTTGGCCTGAGCAGCTTGGAAGGTTGGAACTGCCATAACAAAGATGGAGAAGGCTTCAAAAGGAGAAGGTTGGGGTAAAATCAAGAAGGCCAAAGGGAAGGCCAGAAAGAAAGCACACGTGATTTGAATGATCTTCGATTTCCTCAGCTTATAAAATGAAAGAATACCTACTTCATGAGGATTGTTTTAAGGATGACACAGTACCTGACACCTGGCAGCCACTTAAGAATGTTCCCTCTCTGCAAATATGAATTCATATATATCCATTATGCCCCAGAAGTAAAGGAAAGGGAAAGAAAACAGGAGAGAAAGGACATGAAATGAAAACAGAAGAAATAAAGTCCAACAAATGTGCCTAATGCAAATTGTCTGATGATAGTTTCTCCTAAATTCTGCTTCCTCAAGGGGACACACTAAAGTATCAGAGTTTGCTAGTTTGGGAAAGGAGTTTGAAATATGAAAAGTTGGTAATAAAGCAGAAAAAAATATCCACAACATAAACAAAGAATTTCAGTTGCTACTCCTTATAAAGCATTCTTACAAACAAATAAGAAAGACAAAAGAACAGAAAAATAGTCAAGGGAGATGAACAGAGAATTCTAAAAAAAAAGCCAATATTCTATAAAAAGTCCAACCATATTAAGTAAAGCTAGAATGAGAGGCAATTCTTTTTTATTTATAAATTTGACAAAGATTAGAAAAAATAATTATGCCTATTGTGGCTATTGGACAATATCATACCATGCTGAATGGAGTATAAATTACAATAATTTTTAGCAATTGATGTCTAAATAATTAAAATGTATATATTTTTTGAACCAGAAATTTAACTTCTAAGAATTTATTCTAATATTCAAACATTTGCTAAAAATTTACATATAAGAATGTCCATTACATTGTTATTTAAATGTAGTGAAAAAATTAGAAATATCCCAAGTATCTAACAAGACAAAATATGGTAAGCGTAAGCACAATATGTTATGGTTTAGCCATGTTATAATATTATAGGCAGATTTTTTAAAACATTGTTGAATACCTATTAAATGGAATATGTTCACAATGCATTAATGTATAAAATAAGCTTGCCACAAAACAGTATGTAAAATATGGTTCTCCTTTAAAATGTTAATAACTGTTATCTCCATACTAGGATGACAGTTTATTTTTATTCTCTTTGTGCTTTTCTCTATTTCTAAGTGTTCTGGCATAAGCAGGTATCCTGTTCTCTTAGGAGTGGAACTGCTGGATGACAGGCTGTATATACCAGTCAGATTTAGTTAATACTGTCAAACAGTTTTCCAAACTAGCTATACCAATTTACACTCCCACTGGCAATGTATGAGTTCTGGTTTGAAGATGCATTTTTTTTTTTGAAGATGCATTTTTAACAGCATGCGTCCAGTAAACAGCCATTGATTTGAACCCTACTGCTTTAGAAGTTACAATAATTAGTTAAGAAGTTAGAAACAAGTACATCAGTTGTGAATGTGTATGTTAGTAACATAATATCAACCATTTCTAACTTGTACTTTTCATTAATTTATCTCATTTTATTTATTTTTACCCTCTTTAAGTGTGTTATATACCCCATGTTAAAGAACTAAAATTAGATTTCTTTAGTGCAGAAGCCAGACAAGATTTCCTTCTTTTTCTTACCTCCTTTAGTCCCACTTAAAAATGTAATTATGTCTTAAATTGTACTATACATTTCTCAAACTATTAAATATTTAAGATACCAAAAATCCATGCTTATATGAAAAAGGAGAGCAGTATCTTACTAACACACACACACTTGCACACACTCTTCTTTCACAGAGCTCATAAGACCATAGTCCATATCTCTTTGAGGAAACGGACAAAGGGTATCACCCTCTGTTTAACAAAAAACAGAAGTTAAGGTATAGCATAGGGAAGTGAGCAGTCTGAGATGAGAATATCAAAATGATCCCTTCATTGACCCAGATACCTTGAAATCTAAACTAAAAGTAGCATGAAGACATTATCATTTGTAATCAAATTAAATCTAAATTTAAATTAGCTTCTAAAGTTTCTTTTCTTAGAAAAGAGCTCAGAAATGAACAATGTATATCCTATTAGAACATTAATTATCCCGTCAAATTCTTTTTTCTAGCAAATACCTTAACAAAAACCCATTGCTTTTGAATGGTCTTGTCTCCTATAGAAATTGTCAAGTGGTCAGGGTCTGCTGCACTGATGATGTGAGGCTTATTTATTATTAAAACTCTTCTCAAATCCATCTGTCTTCTCTTTTAAAGTGAATCACCATAGCATGTTAAGGGCCCAGGCTCTGGAGCAGATGCACCTGACAGACGTGTTCAAAATCCAGCTCTACTGCTTTCCAGCTTTGTGACCTGGATCAAATAACTAAGTATTCTTACTCATTTCTTGTTGTGCCTCAGCTTTCTCTCTGAAAATAACCATCATGGTACCTAGATCATTGGTTTGTAATGAGGATTGTATATCTCTATCTCTTTATATTTTTCTAAGCACAGTCTACGGCACATAATAAACACTCATTAATTTAGTTTTCAAGGCAATTTCTAGGAACTTTATCATAAAGAAATAATTTTAAACATGAAGATTTATGTACAAGTATTGTCATACCAGCAAGATGTTATAATATCAAAACTTTGGAAACAATTTAACTGACAAATAGGAATGAACTAAAATAAATTATATTCTATCCAAACATAGTTTACCAAATAGTATGATCTCAGTTTTATAAGTACTATAAAATAGGGCTTCCCTGGTGGCGCAGTGGTTAAGAATCCGCCTGCCAATGCAGGCGACGCAGGTTCGAGCCCTGGCCCGGGAAGATCCCACATGCCGTGAAGCAACTAAGCCCATGCACCACAACTACTGAGCCTGCACTCTAGAGCCGGCGAGCCACAACTACTAGCCTGCATGTCACAACTACTGAAGCCCACGTGCCTAGAGCCCGTGCTCTGCAACAAGAGAAGCCACCGCAATGAGAAGCCCGCACAACTAGAGAAAGCCGCGCACAGCAACGAAGAAACAAAGCAGCCAAAAATAAATAAAACTGTATATAAAACTATAAAATAAATCCCTTGGTACATTCAGAACTACAACATATGGTTGTAGAAGTTCTTCACTGCACAAGGTACCTGCCCTAGGGGCCAGTGAGATCTGAAATCTAGCTGTGCTCTGCTTGTCAAAAGCCACATACCCTGGTGCAGGGTTGCATTCACCTAGAGAACAGGATGCCTTTTTTTGAATTGCTCAAAGGGGCATTATGGATTAGCACCAGCCATCTGGAAAAATGGACAGAAAAAAGACTGGAAAGACACAAACCAAGGTATTAACACTGATTATTTTAAAGTAATAGGATTCTGAGATTTTTTTTTCACTATGATTGTCTATGTTTTCCAAATTTTCTTTTTTAAAAAAATAAATAAATAAATAAATTTTGGGAGGACTGCATTGGGTCTTTGTTGCTGTGTGTGGGCTTTCTCTAGTTGCAGCGAGCAGGGGCTACTCTTCATTGCGGTACATGGGCTTCTCATTGCGGTGACTTCTCTTGCTGCAGAGCACAGGCTCTAGGTGCGTGGGCTTCAGTAGCTGTGACACGCGGGTTCAGTAGTTGTGGCTCGCAGGCTCTAGAGTGCAGGCTCGGTAGTTGTGACCCACGGGCTTAGCTGCTCCGTGGCATGTGGGATATTCCCAGACCAGGGCTCGAACCCGTGTCCTCTGCGTTGGCAGGCAGATTCTTAAACACTGTGCCACCAGGGAAGTCCCTTCCAAATTTTCTATAATGAATATGCATTGCTTTTATAAGACAAAAATTTTACTTTTAAAAAACAAGTTGGATTTAAAAAGGCAAATCAAAACTAAGATTCCACCTCATACCCGTTAGGATGCTACTAGTGAAAAAAAAACAGAATATAACAAGTGTTGGAGAGGATGTGGAGAGATTAGAACCTTTGTGCTATAAAGGGATATAAAATGGTATAGCCACTATGGAAAATAGTAAGGCAGTTCCTCAAAAAATTAAAAATAGAATTACCATACAATTCAGCAATTCCACTTCTGAGTGTATATCTAAAAGAACTGAAAGCAGGATCTGGAAGAGATATTTGTACACCCATGTTCTTAGCAACATTATATCCAATAGCCAAGAGGAGGAGGTGGGAAACTTGGGTATTGCCCCTGACTAGCTGCCTCCCCCCAGGGCCATGCCCACTTCTTGGGGACAGCCTGCATCCAACAGCTGGCCCTTGCAAAGAGTAAAGGTTGGGGCTACTCAGTCCAAATCAGAAGGGCTCTCCCAGCTCCAGAGTTCTTCATGCAATCAGGCTGAGACTGCCCCTGTTCAACTTCTCCATCAATGGGATTCTGCTTCCTTCACTCCTCTATCTGTGTTGAGCCTGAGAGCACACCCCAATAAACTTCCTGCATGCAAATCTTTTTTTTTTTGAACGCGCCCCTTGGCAAGCAGGAGTCCTAACCACTGGACCGCCAGGGAAGTCCCCAAATCTCTATCTTAGAGTCTGTTTCCCAGAGGAACCAACCTGCAACTCTTATTAAAGAAATCCTTTCCTTTCCTGATACTCTCTTGTATTTTCTTCTTTCATTTTATATTTATCTCTAGATTTTTAAAAATACATTTGGAGTTTACTTTTACATAATATAGGGATCTGATTGTATTTTTCTCCTTGCAGTGAGAAAATTTCCTCGGCACCATTTACTAAATACCCCATCGTTTCTTCTCTGATTTTATTTCTCTATCATATAACAAATTCTCATATATACACAGGTCTGTTTCTTGACTTTCTACCCTGCCCTCTTGGCTTAAAGATTTGATCCTGTGATACTGTTTCAATTGCTTTGGCTTATTTTTCAAAATTGCCTTTAAATATTCACCAAATACACTTGAGAATCATTTTATTGATTTACCTCCAAAAATCCTTCTGGAATTGTTTTTCGAATTACACTGCATTTGTAGATTAATTTTGGAGGAATTAAATCTTTAAAATGTTAAATCATCTCACCTTTTAGCATGGTATTTTGCTTCATTTATTCAGGTGTTTTTAATATCCTTTAATAGAGTCATACAATTTTTCCATAATTATTTTTATATTCTTTTTTAGTTTAATTTCTGTATATTATATGGTTTTGTTGCTCTTAAAATATTTTCTATTAAAATTTCTAACTGGTTATTATTGGTAAGGAGGAATTAATTTTTATTTATTGATCACATATCTGGCTGTCTTATTGAACTCTCTTTTTAGTTCTAAAAATAGGTTGGGGCTTCCCTGGTGGCGCAGTGGTTGAGAGTCCGCTTGCCGATGCAGGGGACAGGGGTTCGTGCCCCGGTCCGGGAAGATCCCACAAGCCATTGAGCGGCTGCGCCCGTGAGCCATGGCCGCTGAGCCTGCGTGTCCGGAGTCTGTGCTCCGCAACGGGAGAGGCCACAACAGTGAGAGGCCCGCGTACCGCAAAAAAAAAAAAAATAGGTTGAATTTGAAGACATATTTATATAAATGATCAACATCTGAAAGTGAGAATTTTACCCCTTTCTTTCCCATCCTTCTGTGTAATAACAGATGCTTATCACTCTTTC
>NW_006785931.1:239556-243518 GCF_000442215.2 Lipotes vexillifer
CTCTTTCCAGCCACCTAGCATGTTTGAATATCCTTCCTAGATACTCAAAGAGGTTTCTCTACTTGTAAGTCCCCAGCTCCTATGATGAAAGACAGAAACTTGCTTTTTTCAGACTCTTGTGCAGCTAGAACACTGATTTTGAAAGAGAAATTGATGAAGGAAAGAATAAAGCGCTATGAGGAGTCATTCTGAGAGAGGGGTAGAAGAAAGCGATTGGGTTGTGGCAGAGATTCTTGCAGTAATACCCCGTGCCCAGATTGGTGGAGTTGTCGGTATCCACGGCAGTGTCTTTGCCAAATAGTGGTAACAGTGGTATGTCTAGTGGAACAGACCTGCAGTATGATTTGGGTATAGTTTCTAGTTACATAGGCTCCAAATTTGTATCTGTGGTCAACTTTATAAACTCAGTAAGTTACCTAGCATTGCTTAATAAGTTATTTTCTTTTAAACCAACTAGATATAGTTGCTGAAGTTTGTGGCAGAACTCTGACAGAGTTATATGTCACATTTATGTTTGTCCTTTTGCAATGGCCAAGACATCAAGTACTAATCTGAAAGGTAGTGGTCATGGTGGGGATCACTGTGTTTTTCTCAAGTTAAAGTGAATACAAAGCAGACACTACCAGTTGTCAACCCAATTTCAAGTCTCTATTTTTTCCTTTCTACCAGGAACCAGTTTTGTATAAACAAAGCAAAATGCAGCTGCCTTTGCAACTGAAGGTGGTTGTGTAACACAGTCCAAGCCAATGGTATGTTAGAAGGACTTGCCTGCATGAGCTTTCAGAAAGCCCAGCTGGCTTGGTCCACATCTCTTTACCCTTCTCTCCATCCTCTTCTTCCTGCCTGCATCATGGTTACCTAGAGAGGCAGAAACAACCTTGAGAAGATGAGAACAAAAGCTGAATGTGCGGGATAAAGGAACAGAGAGCTAGAAGGGGCCTAGGACACTGAAGCTTTGTGAAGCCGTGTACAGGGCTGTACTGTCCACCTCTGGACTTCCTGTCTGTTATAAGGAAAAGCCAATCCCTGTATGCTTATACCACTGTTGTTTAGGTTTCATTTACATACAGCAAACACATGCCTAGATAATATCACATCTAAAGTTCCTGTTAAATGTGATATTTGCTGTAGATTTTTGGTTGATGTCCTTCATTAGGTTGAAATTTTTCCCTTCTATTCCAGAGGTGGAGATCTCCCTTCTGGCATCTCCAGAATTGGTGTACATGAGAAAGATCCAGCAGCCATTCTTAGCTCACCATCTTATCTAGCACCAGAAGTCCCTGGTTTAATGCATCAAACATTGATGCAAATATATTTCACTAAGTATAAATACATACCTTAGGGATAAGGAAGATACCATATGTGTGTGTGTACAGATACATTTATTTTTTTCCTTCCTTTCAGTATTTTACACACATTTCAAGAACCCACCAAATTCCAAACATTCCACTAGTCCTTGAAGGAGCCATAAAAATGAACACAACACCATCTTCACCACTGTAATCCAGAAAGGAAAATAAACTGTCTGCCCTAATCCCTGTAAACAAGTATAACATGATTAGAGTTACAGGATATTTTTTTAAAGGGTAGTAATTTTATTTTATTTTATTTTTTATTTTTATTTTTTTTTTGCGATACGCGGGCCTCTCACTGTTGTGGCCTCTCCCGTTGTGGAGCACAGGCTCCAGATGCGCAGGCTCAGTGGCCATGGCTCACAGGCCCAGCCGCTCCACGGCATGTGGGATCCTCCCGGACCGGGGCACAAACCCGTGTCCCCTGCATCAGCAGGTGGACTCTCAACCACTGAGCCACCAGGGAAGCCCTAGGGTAGTAATTTTAGATGGGGCTCTGGGAAGGTCTTAAAGACAGGTATTTGAAAATTAACTCACCTCCTACCTCAGACACACTAAATCTGCAGCTACATATGAACAACTTCCTGAGGTTGGGGGGGGGGACTAGCAAGCAACTCCTACACATCGGGAAAATTAGAAAAAAAAGTGGGTAGGAGAGGCTTAAAACCAACCCTGGTGTGGTAACCTACAATCAGGAGGGGACTCAAAATTCTAGAGCTTCTCCCTGAGGAGCAAAGGGTTTTAACCCCACATCAGGCACCCCAAATTTTAACACCTGTATCTGAGACACAGATGAGCTTTGAAAACCAAGGGGGCTCACACCCATGGGACCTGCCAAGGTACAGTGAAATGAGAAACAACTCTTAAAGGCCTAGTGCCTTCAGATCACCCACCCCAGGGAGCAGAGAGGCAGCCAATTGTAAGGTGTCCAGATTTTACATGAAAGAAGCTCATTTGATTATATTAAAGCACTGGGGGACTTCCCTGGTGGTCCAGTGGTTAAGAATCCACCTTCCAATGCAGGGGACATGGGTTCGATCCCTGGTTGGGGAACTAAGATTCCACATGTCATGGGGCAACTGAGCCTGTGCCCTCTAGAGCCTGAGCGCCACACCTAGAGAGCCTGCATGTGCCCGCATGTGCTCATGTGCCCACAACTACTGAGCCCATGTGCTCTGGAGCCCGCGCGGCACAACTAGAGAGCCTGCACGCCACAACTACTGAGCTGCGCACCCTGGAGCCCACATCACAGCTAGAGAGAAGCCTGGGCACTGCAACAAAAGATCCCACATGCCACAACTAAGACCTGATGCAGCCAAATAAATAATAAAAGTTTTTTTTTTAAAGAGGTTTGTTTAAAAAACAAAGCACTGGACCAAGGGGCAGGCATCTAATTTAACATTCATCTAGGGACCTACTGGGGTACTCTCCAGAGACAGAGGCTGGTTAGTGCCATCTTTGTTGCTCTCCCTCTGCCACACTCCAGCTCACCAGTATCTCCCAGAAAGGAGACTGTACCCTCCTCTGGTGCCCCAATTTTTGTAGCTGCCACCAGGGGACACCTCCATATCACCCGGCTCTGGTGGCCAGCAGGACTTACACTTGTGGTCCCACAAGAATGTATATATTTGCATACTTTAAAAGCTGCTACCTGAGAGTCTGGCTTCCAATCAGCTTGAACCTAGGTGTTGACTGAGAAGCTCTCCTTTGGGACACTGACAGGTCTTGGCACATCCTCAACTACTGGGAGCCCTAAAATAGGCTGCATGGACAATCACAAATGTTTGAGAGACAACCAAGAGTTAGGGCAGTGTTGAACAATAAGGTTCATGTCCCACATGAGGTCACTCCTTCAAGACTAAAGAGGTGTCTGTTTTATCTAATACATAGAAACCAACACAGTGAGTCAAGAAAAATGAAGAAAACAGAGGAATATGTTCCAAATGAAAGAACAAGATATAATCTCAGAAAAAGTCCTTAATGAAATGGAGATAAGTGATTTACCTGATAAAGAGGGGTTTTTTTAATGATCATAAAGATGTTCACTGAACTTGGGAAAAGAATGGATGAACACAGTGAGCACTAAAACAAAGAGATGGAAAATGTAGTAAAGTACCAAATAGAAGTCAAAGAGCTGAAGACTACAATAACTGAACTGAAAAATACACTAAACACATTAAATAGCCAACTAGATGGAGCAAAGAAAGAGATCCACAGAGCAGTGTAACTCACCCAATCAGAGCAGCAAAACGAAAAAAGAATGAAAAAAAAAATGAAGATAGCTTAATGTACTTGTGGGACAACATCAAGCAGACCAACATTCATATTATAGGTGTCCCAGAAGGAGGAGAGAGAGAAAGAGGCAGAAAAGTTATTTGAGTAAATAATGACTAAAAACTTCCCTAACCTGGGGAATAAAACAGACATCCAGATCCAGGAAGCCCATAGCGTTCCAAAAAAGATGAACCCAAAGAGACCTACAACAAGATATACTATAATTAAAATGTCAAAAGTTAAAGACAAGGAGACAATCTTAAAAGCAGCAATAGGGGCTTCCCTGGTGGCGCAATGGTTGAGAGTCCGCCTGCCGATGCAGGAGACACGGGGTCG
>NW_006785931.1:243641-275143 GCF_000442215.2 Lipotes vexillifer
AAAAAAAAAAAAAAAAAAAAAAAAAGCAGCAATAGAAAAACAACTTATCACATTCAAGGGAACTCCCATAA
Organism: Lipotes vexillifer; assembly: GCF_000442215.2. Classification (NCBI taxonomy): domain Eukaryota; kingdom Metazoa; phylum Chordata; class Mammalia; order Artiodactyla; family Lipotidae; genus Lipotes; species Lipotes vexillifer. The sequence continues at coordinate 243,713 of NW_006785931.1, forward strand.
GACTACTAGATTTTTCAGCAGAAACTTTGTAAGCCAGAAGGAGTAGCACAACATAATCAAGTGCTGAAAGGAAAAAACTTCCAATGAAGAATACTCTACCCAGCCAAGTTATCATTCAGAATTGAAGTAGAGGGGGCTTCCCTGGTGGCGCAGTGGTTGAGAGTCCGCCTGCAGACGCAGGGGACATGGGTTTGTGCCCCGGTCCGGGAAGATCCCACGGGCCGCAGAGCGGCTAGGCCCGTGAGCCATGGCTGCTGAGCCTGCACATCTGGAGCCTGTGCTCTGCAACGGGAGAGGCCACAACGGTGAGAGGCCCGCGTACTGCAAAAAAAAAAAAAAAAGAATTGAAGTAGAGATAAAGTTTTCCAGACAGAAAATGTTAAAGGAATTCATCACCACTAGACCAGCCTTATAAGAAATGATAAAAGTACTTCTTCAAGCTGAAATGACAGAGCACTTAAATGTTTGACAAAAAAACACATAAAAGTGTAAATCTCACTGGTAAAGGTGAATATATAGTAAAATTCAGAATAATCTAGTGTTGAAAAGGTGGTGGATCACTCACTTATAATCCAGTATGAAAGTTAAAAGACAAAAGTAGTCAAAATAATTGTAACTACAATAATTAGTTAAGGGATAAACAAGATAAATGTGACATTAAATACATAAAATGTGGGCAGGGTGGGGAGTAAAAGTGCAGAGTATTAGAATGAATCCAAACTTAAGTTGTTATCAATTTAAAATAGACTGTTATAAATATAAGTCGTCATTTGTAAGCCTCATGTTAACCACAAAGCAAAAAACTATAGTAGATACACAAAAGAAAAGAGAAAGGGGGACTTCTCTGGTGGTGCAGTGGTTAAGAATCTGCTTGCCAATGCAGAGACCATGGGTTCAATCCCTGGTCCGGGAAGATCCCACATGCTGCAGAACAACTAAGCCCATGAGCCACAACTACTGAGCCTGCGTGCTGCAACTACTGAAGCCCGTGTGCCTAGAGCCTGTGATCCACAATAAAAGGGGCCACCTCAACGAGAAGCCTGCACACCGCAATAAAGAGTAGCCCCTGCTCGCCACAACTAGAGAAAGCCCATGTGCAGCAACAAAGACCCAATGCAGCCAAAAATAAATAAATAAATTTATTTTTTAAAAAAAGAAAGAAAAGAGAAAGGAATCTAAGTATACCACTACAGAAAACCATCAAATCACAAAAGAGAGGAAGAGAAAAAGGACAGAGGAACAACAAAAGAGCCAGAAAATAATTATCAAAATGGGAGTAAGTATATACCTATCAAAAATTACTTCAAAGGTAAATGGACTAAGTTCTCCAATCAGAAGACATAGGGTGGCTGAATGGATGGATAAAACAAGACTCACCTACACATTGCCTACAGGAGATTCACTTCAGATGTAAGCACACACAGACTGAAAGAAAAGGGATGTAAAAAGATATTCCATGCAAATGAAAACCAAAAGAAAGTGGAGCAAATATATTTATATCAGATAAATAGACCTTAAAACAAAAACAGTAATAAGAAACAAAGAAGGGCATTACATCATGATAAAGGGATCAATCCAAAAGAGAATGTTCAATTTGTAAATGTTTATGTACCCAAGCTAGGAGCACCTAAATATATAAAGTAAATATAAACAGACCTAAAGGGAGAAATATACAGCAATACAATAATAGTAGGGGACTTTAATACCCCACTTTCATCAATGGATAGATCCTCCAATAGAAAATAAATAAGGATGAGTGGGACAAGATGACGGAGTAGCAAGACCCTGAGCTCACCTCCTCTCACGAGCACACCAAAACCACAAATATCTACAGAACAACCATCAGTGAAAAAGACTGAAACCTAGTAGAAAAGGTCTTCTACAACTAAAGACATAGAGAAGAAACCACAATGAGATGGGTAGGAGGGGTGGACTTGTGATATAATAAAATCCCATAACGGCCAGCTGGGCAACCCACAGACTGAAGAATAATTATATTGCAAAGTTCTCCCACAGGAGCAAGAGTTCTAAGACAAATGTCAGGCTCCCCAGAGCCAGGGATTCTGGCACCAGGAAGATGAGCCCCCAGAGCATTTGGCTTTAAAGGCCAGTGGGGCTTCATTGCAGGAGCTCCATAGGACTAGGGGAAATAGAGATTTCACTCTTAAAAGGCACACACAAAATCTCACACCCACTGGGACATGGGCAAAAGCAGTAATTTGATAGGAGCATGGGCCAGACCTACCTGCTGGTCTTGGAGAATCTCCTGGAGAGGCAGGGGGGCAGCTGCAGCTCACTGGTGGCAGACATAATTGGGAACATTCAACCACATGTATTCAATACATTGCTGCTGCTGGCAGCTGACATCTTGGATCATTAGTGCCAAGACCTGGCACTACCTAACAGCCTCCAGGTGCCAGTGCTGGGACTCCTCAGGGCAAACAACTAACTGGGCATGACGCAGCCCCACCCATCAGCAGAAAGGCTACCTAAAGATTTCCTGAGCCTACAGCCACTTCTAGACACACCCCTAGACACAGATCTTCCCACCAGAGGGCCAAGACTCAACTACACCTACCAGTGGGCAGGCACCTGCCCCTCCAACCAGCAAGCCTGCACAAGCCTCTAGACCAGCTTCACTCACCAAGAGGCACACAGCAGAAGCAAGAAAACTACCATCCCACAGCCTGCAGAACAAGTCCAACAATGCAGGAGGCCAGACCCTTCCCTGGAACCAGCTGGGCCCTGGCCCTGCCCATTAGCAGGCCAACACAACCTTTGGAACATTGTAAACCCCATACTCAACTGTGTCAGCCCCCACCCCAACCAATGATCTGAAATGAACTCTGGGATCCCCAGGCCCTGCAGCCAGACTACAGGAACCAGCTCTGCCTGCCAGTAGTCTGGCACTAACCCCAGAATTGGACTCCACCTGCCAGCGGGTGGGCAACAGTTCAAGAGTCTTTAGGACCCTGACTCTACACACAGTGAGCCAGAACTAGCCCTGGGACCCACTAGGGCTCTGCAACCAGCCACCTCATGACCAAGGCCCACTACACCTATCCTTCTGAAACTACTCCAAAACCTTGCAGAGAAAGAAAGACTTATGAACTCATTCTATGAGGCCAGCATCACCCTGATACCAAAACCAGACAAAGAGATTACCAAAAAAAAAATAATAACAGACCAATATCACTGATGAACATAGCCACAAAAATCCTCAACAAAATACTTGCAAACCTAATCCAACAGTACATTAAAAGGATGATACACTATGATCAAGTGGGATTTATCCCAGGGATGCAAGGATTTTCAATATCTGTAAATCAATCAATATAATACACTACATTAACAAATTGAAGAATAAAAATCATATGATCATCTCAATAGATGCTGAAAAAGCTTTTGATAAAATTCAGTATCTAGTTATGATTAAGAAAACTCTCCAGAAAGTAGGCATAGAGGGAACATCCTCAACATAATGAAGGCTGTATATGACAAACCCACAGCTAACATTATACTTAGTGTTGAAAATCTGAAAGCATTCCCTCTGAAATCAGTAACAAGACAAAGATACCCACTCTCATCACTTTTATCCAGCATAGTTTTGGAAGTCCTAGCCAGAGCAATCATAGAAGAAAAAGAAATAAAAGGGATCCAAACTTGAAAAGAAATAAAACTGTCACTGTTTGCAGATGATATGATACTATACACAGAAAATCCTAAAGACACTGCCAGAAAAGTGCTAGAGCTCATCAATGAATACATAACATTGCAGGATACAAAATTAATATACAGAAATCTGTACACTAACAATGAAATACCAGAAAGAGTAATTAAGGAAACAATTCCATTTACTGTTGCATCAAAAGGAATAAAATATCTAGGAATAAACCTACTTAAGCAGGCAAAAGACCTGTACTCCAAAAACTATAAGATGCTGATGAAAGAAACTGAAGACAACACAATCAGATGGAAAGATATACCATGTTCTTGGATTGGAAGAATCAATATTGTTAAAATCACCATACTTCCCAAGGCAATCTACAGATTAAATGCAATCCCTATCAAATTACCAATGGCATTTTTCACAGAAATAGAAAAAAATATTTTTTAGTTTGTATGGAAACACAAAAGACCGCAGTAGGCAAAGCAAACTTGAGAAAGAAAAACAAAGCTGGAATCACGCTTCCTGACTTCAGACTATACTGCAAAGCTACAGTAATCAAAACAATATGATACTAGCACAAAAACAGACACATAAATCAATGAAACAAGACAGAAAGCCCAGAAATATATCCATGCACTTACTGTCAATTAATCTATGACAAAGGTGGCAAGAATATACAATGGAGAAAAGACAGTCTCTTCAATAAGTAGTGCTGGAAAAACTGGACAGATACATGCAAAAGAATGAAATTAGAACATTATCTACCACCATATACAAAACTAAACTCAATGGGCTTCCCTGGTGGCGCAGTGGTTGAGAATCTGCCTGCTAATGCAGGGGACATGGGTTTGAGCCCTGGTCTGCGAGGATCCCACATGCCGCGGAGCAACTAGGCCCATGAGCCACAACTACTGAGCCTGTGCATCTGTAGCCTGTGCTCCGCAACAAGAGAGGCCGCGATAGTGAGAGGCCCGCACACCGCGATGAAGAGTGGTCCCCGCTTGCCACAACTAGAGAAAGCCCTTGCTCCGAAACAATGACCCAACACAGCAAAAATAAATAAATTAATTAATTAACTCCTACTCCCAACATCTTCTAAAAAATTTAAAAAATTAAAAAAAAAATAAACTCAAGATCGATTAAAGATCTATATGTAAGACCAGATGCTATAAAACTTCTACAGGAAAAGATAGGCAGAACGTGCTTTGACATAAATCGCAGCAATATTTTTTTTGGATCCATCTCCTGGAGTAATGGAAATAAAAACAAAAATAAGCCAATGGGCCTAGTTAAACTTAAACACTTTTGCATACCAAAGGAAACTATAAACAAAACAAAAAGACAACTTATGAGATGGGAGAAAATATTTACAAACAATGCTACTGACAAGGGATTCATTTCCAAAATATACAAAGAGTTGATACAGCTCAATATCAAAAAAAAAAAAACCCAATCAAAAAATGGGCAGAAGACCTAAATAGACATTTCTCCAAAGAAGACATACAGATGGCCAACAGGCACATGAAAATATACTCAACATTGATAATTATTAGAGAAATGCAAATCAAAACCACAATGAGGTATTACCTCACACCGTTCAGAATGGCCATCACTAAAATGTCTACAGGGCTTCCCTGGTGGTGCAGTGGTTGAGAGTCTGCCTGCCGATGCAGAGGACATGGGTTTGTGCCCCAGTCCGGGAAGATCCCACATGCCACGGAGTGGCTGGGTCCATGAGCCATGGCCACTGGGCCTGCACATCCGGGGCCTGTGCTCCGCAATGGGAGAGGCCACGACAGTTAGAGGCCCATGTACCCCCCCCAAAAAAAAAGTCTACAAATAATAAATGCTGGAGAGGGTATAGAGGAAAGGGAACCCTCCTACATTGTTGGTGAGAATGTAAATTGGTTCAGCCACTATGGAGAACAGTATGGAGGTTCCTTAATAAAGTAAAAATAGAGTTGCCATATGATCCAGCAATCCCACACCTGTGCATATATCCAGGAAAAACTATAATTCAAAAAGATACATGTACCCCAACGTTCATAGCAGTACTATGTACGATACAGAATACATAGGAGCAACCTAAATGTCCATTGACAGATGAATTGATAAAGAAGATGTGGTATATATATACAATGGAATATTAGTCATAAATAAGAATGAAATAATGCCATTTGCAGCAACATGGATGGACCTACAGGTTATCATACTAAGTGAAGTAAGTCAGACAGAGAAATACAAATATCATATGATATCATTGTATGTGGAATCTTAAAAAATGGTGCAAATGAACTTATTTACAAAACAGAAATAGACTCACAGACATAGGAAAGAAACGGTTACCAAAGGGTTAAGCGAGGGGTGTCAGTGGGGATAAATTAGGAGCTTGGGATTAACTGATACACATCACTATATATAAAATAGATAAACAACAAGGACCTACTGTATGGCACAGGGAACTGTATTCAATATCTTGTAATAATCTATAATGGAAAAGAGTCTGAAAAAGTTATATATGGATAACTGAATCACTTTGCTGTATACCTAAAACTAACACAATACTGTAAATCAACTGGGACTTCCCTGGTGGCGCACTGGTTAAGACTCCATGCTCCCAATGCAGGGGGCCCAGTTTCAACCCCAGATCTTGGAACTAGATCCCACATGCGTGCCGCAACTAAGGAGCTCTCCTGCCACAACTAAGGAGCTCTCCTGCCACAACTAAGGAGCCCGTGAGCCACAACTAGCACCTGACACAACCAAATAAATTAATAAATAAATATTTTAAAAAATTAAATCAACTATACTTCAATGAAAACTTTTAAAAATAAAATAAAGAAACATCAACCTTAAACAACACATTAGACAGATGCACTTAACAGATGGATAAAACATTCCATACAAAAGCAACAGAATACACATACTTTTCTTTTTATATACGTATATGTTTATATATCTTATATTTATTTATAAATATATTTATATAGTTTTTCAGATTCTTTTTTTTTCCATTATAGATTATGACAAGATATTGAATATAGTTCCCTGTGCTATATAGTAGGTCCTTGTTTATTTACCTACTTGAGTACACATACTTTTCAAATCCACATGGAACATTCTCCAGAATACATCATAAGTTAGGCCACAAAACAAGACTTAATAAATTTAAGAAGACTGAAATCATATCAAGTATCTTTTCCAACCACAATGTTATGAAACTAGAAATCAATTAAAATGGCTTCCCTGGTGGCGCAGTGGTTAAGAATCCACCTGCCAGGGCTTCCCTGGTGGCGCAGTGGTTGAGAGTCCACCTGCTGATGTAGGGGACACGGGTTCGTTCCCCAGTCCGGGAAGATCCCACATGTTGTGGAGGAGCTAAGCCTATGCACCACAACTACCGAGCCTGTGCTCTAGAGGATGCGAGCAACAAATACTGAAGCCCGCGCACCTAGAGCCCGTGCTCTGCAACAAGACAAGCCACTGCAATGAGAAGCCCATGCACCACAACAAAGAGTAGCCCCTGCTCACTGCCACTACAGAAAGCCCATGTGCAGTAATGAAGATCCAATGTAGCCAAAAATAAATAAATAAAATAAAAATTATTTAAAGTTAAAAAAAAAGTTATAAAGAAATCGATTACAGGAAGAAAAGTAGAAAATTCACAAATATGTGGAGATTCAACAACATGGTGCCAAACCACAAATGGGTCAACAAATCAAAAGAAAAACAAAAAAATATCTCAAGACCAGGAAAACAAACGGAGCTGGAGGAATCAGACTCCCTGACTTCAGACTATACTACAAAGCTACAGTAATCAAGACAATATGGTACTGGCACTAAAACAGAAACATAGATCAATGGAACAAGATAAAAAGCCCAGAGATAAACCCACGCACCTATGGTCAACTAATCTATGACAAAGGAGGCAAGGGTATACAATGGAGAAAAGACAGTCTCTTCAATAAGTGGTGCTGGGAAAACTGGATAGCTACATGTAAAAGAATGAAATTAGAACACTCCCTAACACCATACACAAAAATAAACTCAAAATGGATTCGAGACCTAAATGTAAGACCAGACACTATAAAACTCTTAGAGGAAAACATAGGAAGAACACTCTTTGACAAATCACAGCAAGATCTTTCTTAATCCACATCCCAGAGTAATAGAAATAAAAACAAAAATAAACAAATGGGACCTAATAAAACTTAAAAGCTTTTGCAAAGCAAAGAAACTACAAACAAGACATAAAGACAGCCCTCAGAATGGGGAAAAAAAATTTGCAAACAAATCAATGGACAAAGGATTAATCTCCAAAATATATAAACAGCTCATGCAGCTCAATATTAAAAAAACAAACAACCCAATCATAAAATGGGCAGAAGACCTAAATAGACATTTTTCCAAAGAAGACATACAGATGGCCAAGAAGCACATGAAAATCTGTTCACCATTACTAATTATTAGAGAAATGAAAATCAAAACTACAATGAGGGGGCTTCCCTGGTGGCGCAGGGGTTGAGAGTCCGCCTGCTGATGCAGGGGACATGGGTTTGTGCCCTGGTCCGGGAGGATCACACATGCTGCGGAGCGGCTGGGCCCGTGAATCATGGCCGCTGAGCCTGCACGTCCCAAGCCTGTGCTCTGCAACGGAAGAGGCCACAACAGTGAGAGGCCCGCGTACCGCAAAAAAAAAAAAAATTACAATGAAGTATCACCTCACACCAGTTAGAATGGGCATCATCAGAAAATCTACAAACAACAAATGCTGGAGAGGGTGTGGAGAAAAGGGAACCCTCTTGCACTGTTGGTGGGAATGTAAACTGATAGAGCCACTATGGAGAACAGTATGGAGGTTTTTTAAAAAACTAAAAATAGAATTACCATATGATCCAGCAATCCCACTACTGGGCATGTACCCAGAGAAAACCATAATTCAAAAAGACACATGCACCCCAATGTTCATTGCAGCACTATTTACAATTGCCAGGCCATGGAAGCAACCTAAACGCCCATCAACAGATGAATGGATAAAGAAGATGTGGTACATATATACAATGGAATATTACTCAGCCATAAAAAGGAACGAAATTGGGTCATTTGTTGAGACGTGGATGGATCTACAGACTGTCATACAGAGTGAAGTAAGTCAGAAAGAGAAAAACAAATATCGTATATTAACGCATGTATGTGGAACCTAGAAAAATGGTACAGATGAACCAGTATGCAGGGCAGAAATTGAGACACAGATGTAGAGAACAAACGTATGGACCTCAAGGGGGGAAAGTGGTGGAGGTTGGGGGTGGTGGTGGGATGAATTGGGCAATTGGGATTGACATGTATACACTGATGTGTATAAAATTGATGACTAATAAGGACCTGCTGTAAAAAAAATAAAATTTTAAAATTTTAAAGAAAGAAGAAAAAGAAAACAATCCCATTTTCAATTGCATCAAAAAGAATAAAATACTTAAGAATAAATTTAAGAAGGTGAAAGACCTGTACATCGAAAAGTATAAGACATAGATGAAAGAAATCCAAGATGATACAAATGAGTGAATAGATAGATATTCTGTGCTCCTGGATTAGAAGAATTAATATTAAAATGTCCATACTACCAAAGCAATCTAATATAGATTCAATGCAATCCCTATCAAAATTCCAATGGCATTTTTTAGAGAAATAGAACAAATAAACCTAAAATTCAAATGAAATCACAAAAGATCCTGAACAGTCAACGCAACCTTAAAGAAGAACAAAGCTGGAGGCATCATGCTTCCTGTTTTCAAAATATATTACAAAACTATAGTAATCAAAACAATATGGCATTAGCATAAAAACAGACCACATAGATCAATGGAACAGAGAGCCAAGAGAAAAACCCACACAAATATCTTCAATTAATTTATGACAAAGAAGCCAAGAATATACAATGGGTAAAGGACAGTCTCTTCAATAAATGGTGCTGGGAAAACTGGACAGCCATGTGCAAAAGAACTATCTTACACCATACACAAAAATTGAGCAAATTAAAATGGATCAAAGACTTGAATGTAAAACCTGAAACCATGAAACTCCTAGAAGTAAATATAGGCATCAGTCTTGTCAATGATTTTGTAGATTTGACACCAAAATCAAAGGCTACAAAAGCAAAAAGAAACAAGTAGGACTACATCAAACTAAAAGGCTTCTGTGTAGCAAAGGAAAGCTTCAACAGAATGAAAAGGCAACTTACCAAATGTGAGAAAATACCTGTACATCATATATCTAATAAGAGGTTAATACCCAAAATATATAAAGAAATCGCACAACTCAATAGCAAAAAAAGAAAACAACCTGATTTTTAAATGGGCAAAGGACCTGAACAGACAGTTTTCCAATGAAGACCTACAGATGGCCAACAGGTACAAGAAAAGATGCTCAACATCACTCATCATCAGAGAAATGCAAATCAAAACCTCAATGAGGTACCACTTCACACCTGTTAGGACAGCTATCAACCAACAAGAAATAATAAGTGTCGGAGAGGATGTGGAGAAAAGGGAACCCTTGAGCACTGTCAGTTGAAATGTAAATTGGTTGACCCAATATAGAAAAGAGTATGTAGGGTCCTCAAAATAATTAATAATAGAACTACCATGTGATCTAGCAATTCCACTTTTAGGTATTTATCTAAAGGAAATTAAAATAGTAACTCAAAGATATATGCACTCCCACGTTCACTGCAGCATTATTTACAATAGCCAAGACATAGAAATACCCTTAGTGTCCATCAATGGATGAATGAATACAGAAAATCTGGTGTGTATATATACACAGTGGAATAATATTCAGCTATAAAAAATCAAATTTTGCTATTTGCAACAATATGAAGTTACGTTGAGGGCATTATGCTAAGGGAAATAAGTCAAAGAAAGATACATACTGTATGATTTTCACTTATATGAGGAATATATAAAACAAAAACAAAAAAAATCCCAAGCTCATAGATAAGCGAACAAATCGGTAGTTGCCAGAGGCAAGGGCTGTGGGTGGGAGAAATGGGTGAAAGGGGTCAAAAGGTACAAACTCCCACTTATAAAATAAATAAGTCCTGGGGATATAATTCACAGCATGGTGACTATATTCAACAATACTGTATTGCATATTTGAAAGTTGCTGAGAGAGTAGGTCTTAAAAGTTCTGATCACAAGAAAAGTTTTGTAAGTGCATATGGTGGTGAATGTTAAATATACATTTGTGATCATTTCATGAAAAATACAATATTGAATCTTTATGCTGCATATCTGAAACTAATATAATGTTACATCAATTATACATCAATTTTTATAAAAAATTAAAAGAATGGTATTTGACCAAAGCTTTGATGGAGTTTTTAGATTTTCAATAGGTCAAGATTGGCAAAGAAAATATTTCCTATGAAAAAGGATAGCGAAGTACCTTCAAGGTGGTAGAGGAGGAAGACATGGAGATTACCTTCCTCCTCACAAATACATCAAAACTACATCCAGGGCTTCACTGGTGGTGCAGGAGTTGAGAGTCGCCTGCCGATGCAGGGGACACGGGTTCATGCCCCAGTCCGGGAAGATCCCACATGCTACAGAGCGGCCGGGCCTGTGAGCCATGGCCGCTGAGCCTGCGCGTCCGGAGCCTGTGCTCCACAAAGGGAGAGGCCACAACAGTGAGAGGCCCGCGTACCGCAAAACACAAAACAAAACAAAATTACATCCAGAGGTGGAACAGCTCCTACAGAACACCTATGCCACCTATGCTGGCAGAAGACCTCAGGCTTCTCAAAAGGCAAGAAACTCCCCACATACCTAGCCATGTGGCTGGCAGGGTTTAGTGCTCAGGCCTGGTGTCAGGACTGAGCCTCTGAGGTGGGAGAGCCAAGTTCAGGACATTGGTCCACCAGAGACCTCCTGGTCCCATGTAATATCAAACAGCAAAAGCTCTCCCAGAGATCTCCATCTCAAGGCTAAGACCCAGCTTCACTCAACGACCAGCAAGCTACAGTGCTGGACACCCTATGCCAAACAACTACCAAGACAGGAACACAACCCCACCCATTAGCAGAGAGGCTGTCTAAAATCAGAATAAGGTCACAGACACCCCAAAACACACCACAGGATGTGGTCCTGCCCACCAGAAAGACAAGATCCAGCCTCATCCAACAGAACACAGGCACAAGTCCCCTCAACCAGGAAGCCTACACAACCCACTAAACCAATCTTAGCCACTGGGAGCAGACACCAAAAACAATGGGAACTACGAAACTGCAGCTTGCGAAAAGGAGACCACAAACACAGTAAGTTAAGCAAAATGAGAAGACAGAGAAACACACAGCAGATGAAGGGGCAAGGAAAAAACCCACCAGACCAAACAAATGAAGAGGAAATAGGCAGTCTACCTGAAAAAGAAGTCAGACTAATGATAGTAAAGATGATCCCAAATCTTGGAAATAGAATGGACAAAATGCAAGAAACAGTTAACAAGGACCTACAAGAACTAAAGAGCAAACAGACAATGATGAACAGCACAAAAAATGAAATTAAAAATTGTCTAGAAGGAATCAACAGCAGAATAACTGAGGCAGAAGAAGAGATAAGTGACCTGGAAGATAAGAGAGTGGAAATAGCTACCACAGAGCAAATAAAGAAAAAAGAATAAAAACAATTGAGGACAATCTCAGAGACCTATAGGACAACATTAAATGCACCAACATTCAAATTATAGGGGTCCCAGAAGAAGAAGAGGGAAAAAAAGGGACTGAGAAAATATTTGAAGAGATTATAGTCAAAAACTTCCTATATATGGGTAAGGAAACAGTCAATCAAGTCCAGGAAGGGCAGAGAGTCCCATACAGGATAAATTGAAGGAGAAACACACCAAGACACATACTAATCAAACTATCAAATATTAAATACAAAGAAAAACTATTAAAAGCAGCAAGGGAAAAGCAACAAGTAACATACAAGGGAATCCCCATAATGTTAACAGCTGATCTTTCAGCAGAAACTCTGCAAGCCAGAAGGGAGTGGCAGAACATATTTAAAGTGATAAAGCAAGATTACTCTACCCAACAAGGATCTCATTCAGATTCGACAAAGGAATTAAAACATTTACAGACAAGCAAAAGCTAAGAGAATTCAGCACCACCAAACCAGCTTTACAACAAATACTAAAGGAACGTCTCTAGGCAGGAAACAGAAGAGAAGGAAAAAACTTACAATAACAAACCCAAAACAATTAAGAAAATGGTATTAGGAACACACATATCGGTAATTACCTTAAATGTAAATGGATTAAATGCTCCAACCAAGACACAGACTGGCTGAATGGATACAAAAACAAGACCCATATATATGCTGTCTACAAGAAACCCACTTCAGACCTAGGGACACATACAGACTGAAAGTGAGGGAATGGAAAAAGATATTCCATGCAAATGGAAAATCAAAAGAAAGCTGGAGTAACAATTCTCATATCAGACAAAATAGACTTTAAAATAAAGACTATTAAAAGAGACAGGGCGGTGGAAAGATGGCGGAGGAGTAAGACGCGGAGATCACCTTCCTCCCCACAAATACACCAGAAATACATCTACATGTGGAACAACTCCTACAGAACACCTACTGAATGCTGGCAGAAGACCTCAGACCTCCCAAAAGGCAAGAAACTCCCCACGTATCTGGGTAGGGCAAAAGAAAAAATTAATTAAAAACAGAGACAATAGAATAGGGACGGCACCTGCACCAGTGGGAGGGAGCTGTGAAGGAGGAAAGGTCTCCACACACTAGGAAGCCCCTTCGCGGGCAGAGACTGCGGGAGGCGGAGCGGGGAGCTTCGGGGCCACGGAAGAGAGCACAGCCACAGGGGTGCGGAGGGGAAAGCGGAGAGATTCCCGCACAGAGGACCGGTGCCGACCGGCACTCACCAGCCCGAGAGGCTTGTGTGCTCACCCGCCGAGGCGGGCGGGGCTGCGAGCTGAGGCTCGGTTTCGGTTTCGGTCGGAGCTCAGGGAGAGGACTGGGGTTGGCGGCTTGAACATAGCCCGAAGGGGTTAGTGCGCCACGGCTAGCCGGGAGGGAGTCCGGGGAAAAGTCTGGACCTACCCAAGAGGCAAGAGACCTTTTCTTGCCTCTGTGTTTCCTGGTGCGCGAGGAGAGGGGTTTTAAGAGCGCTGCCTAAAGGAGCTCCAGAGACGGGCGCGAGCCGCGGCTAAAAGCTCGGAAACCAGAGACGGGCGGGAGACGCTAAGGCTGCTGCTGCCGCCACCAAGGGGCCTGTGTGCGAGCACAGGTCACTGCCCCCACCCCTCTTCCGGGGAGCCTGTGCAGCCCGCCACTGCCAGGTTCCCGGGACCCAGGGACAATTTCTCAGGGAGAACACACGGCGGGCCTCAGGCTGCTGCAACGTCACGCCGACTTCTGCCGCCGCAGGCCCGCCCCGCACTCCGTGCCCCTCCCTGCCCCCGGCCTGAGTGCGCCAGAGCCCCCGAGTCAGCGGCTCCTTTAACCCCGTCCTGTCTGAGCAAAAAACAGACGCCCTCCAGCGACCTACACGCAGAGGCAGGGCCAAATCGAAAGCTGAGCCCCTGTGAGCTGTGAGAACAAAGAAGAAAAAGGGAAATCTCTCCCAGCAGCCTCAGAAACAGCGGATTAAAGCTACACAATCAATTTGATGTACCCTGCCTCTGTGGAATACATGAATAGACAGCGAATCATCCCAAATTGAGGAGGCGGACTTCTAGAGCAAGATCTATGATTTTTTCCCCTTTTCCTCTTTTTGTGAATGTGTATGTGTATGCTTCTGTGTGAGATCTTGTCTGTATAGGTTTGCTTCCACCATTTGTCCCAGCGTTCTATCCGATCTTTTTTTTTTTTAAATTTTTTTCTTAATAATTAATTTTAATTTAAAGAACTCTATTATACTTTACCTTCTTTCTATCTTTCCTTCCTTCCTTCCCTTTTTGAGACAACGAATCGTCCCAAATTGAGGAGGTGGACTTGGAGAGCAAGTTTTATGATTTTTTCCACTTTACCTCTTTTTGTGAGGGTATATGTGTATGCTTCTATGTAAGATTTTGTCTCTATAACTTTGCTTCCACCATTTGTCCTAAGGTTCTATCCTTCCCTTTTTTTTTTTCTCTAAATAATTATTTTTTTAATTCAATAACTTTATTATACTTTATTTTATTTTACTGTATCTTCTTTCTTTCTGTATTTTTTCCTTCCTTCCCTCATTCCTTCCTTCCTTCCCTCCTCCCTCCCTCCCTCCTTTCTTTCCTTCTTGCCTTCTTCCTTTCTTTTCTTCTTTCTTTCTTTCTTCCTTCCCTCCTTCCTTCCTTCCCTCCTTTCTTTCTTTCTTTCTTTCTTTCTTTCCTATTTCCTCCTACTTCTACTAATTCTCTCTACTTTCTCTCCCTTTTATTCTGAGCCGAGTGGATGAAAGGCTCTTGCTGCTCCAGCCAGGAGTCAGGACTCTGCCTCTGAGGTGGGAGAGCCAACTTCAGAACACTCGTCAAGAAGAGACCTCCCAGCCCCACATAATATCAAACGGCGAAAATCTCCCAGAGATCTCCATCTCAACACCAGCACCCAGCTTCACTCAACGACCAGCAAGCTACAGTGCTGGACAACCTATGCCAACCATATAGCAAAACAGGAACACAACCCCACCCACTAGCAGAGAGGCTGCCTAAAATCATAATAAGTCCACAGACACCCCAAAACACACCACCAGACGTGGACCTGCCCACTAGAGAGACAAGATCTAGCCTCATACACCACAACACAGCCACTAGTCCCCTCCACCAGGAAGCCTACACAACCCACTGAACCAACCTTAGCCACTGGAGACAGACATCAAAAACAACGGGAGCTACGAACTTGCAGCCTGCAAAAAGGTGAACCCAATCACAGTAAGATAAGCAAAATGAGAAGACAGAAAAACACACAGCAGATGAAGGAGCAGGATAAAAACCCACCAGACCTAACAAATGAAGAGGAAATAGGCAGTCTACCTGAAAAAGAGTTCAGAATAATGATAGTAAAGATGATCCAAAATCTTGGAAATAGAATGGACAAAATGCAAGAAGCAGTTAACAAGGACCTAGAAGAAATAAAGATGAAACAGACAATGATGAACAACACAATAAATGAAATGAAAAATACTCTAGATGGGATCAATAGCAGAATAAATGAGGCAGAAGAACGGATAAGTGACCTGGAAGATAAAATAGTGGAAATAACTACTGCAGAGCAGAATAAAGAAAAAAGAATGAAAAGAACTGAGGACAGTCTCAGAGACCTCTGGGACAACATTAAACGCACCAACATTCGAATTATAGGGGTTCCAGAAGAAGAAGAGAAAAAGAAAGGGACTGAGAAAATATTTGAAGAGATTATAGTTGAAAACTTCCCTAATATGGGAAAGGAAATCGTTAATCAAGTCCAGGAAGCACAGAGAGTCCCATACAGGATAAATTCAAGGAGAAATACGCCAAGACACATATTAATCAAACTGTCAAAAACTAAATACAAAGAAAGCATATTAAAAGCAGCAAGGGAAAAACAACAAATAACACACAAGGGAATCCCCATAAGGTTAACAGCTGATCTCTCAGCAGAAACTCTACAAGCCAGAAGGGAGTGGCAGGACATACTGAAAGTGATGAAGGAGAAAAACCTGCAACCAAGATTACTCTACCCAGCAAGGATCTCATTCAGATTTGATGGAGAAATTAAAACCTTTACAGACAAGCAAAAGCTGAGAGAGTTCAGCACCACCAAACCAGCTTTACAACAAATGCTAAAGGAACTTCTCTAGACAAAAACACAAGAGAAGGAAAAGTCCTATAATAACGAACCCAAAACAATTTAGAAAATGGGAATAGGAACATACATATCGATAATTACCTTAAATGTAAATGGACTAAATGCTCCCACCAAAAGACACAGATTGGCTGAATGGATACAAAAACAAGACCCATATATATGCTGTCTACAAGAGACCCACTTCAGACCTAGAGACACATACAGACTGAAAGTAAGGGGATGGAAAAAGATATTCCATGCAAATGGAAACCAAAAGAAAGCTGGAGTAGCAATTCTCATATCAGACAAAATAGACTTTAAAATAAGGACTATCAGAAGAGACAAAGAAGGACACTACATAATGATTAAGGGATCGATCCAAGAAGAAGATATAACAATTGTAAATATTTATGCACCCAACATAGGAGCACCTCAATACATAAGGCAAAAACTAGCAGCCATAAAAGGGGAAATCGACAGTAACACATTCATAGTAGGGGACTTCAACACCCCACTTTCACCAATGGACAGATCATCCAAAATGAAAATAAATAAGGAAACACAAGCTTTAAATGATACATTAAACAAGATGGACTTAATTGATATTTATAGGACACTCCATCCAAAAACAACAGAATACACATTTTTCTCAAGTGCTCATGGAACATTCTCCAGGATAGATCATATCTTGGGTCACAAATCAAGCCTTGGTAAATTTAAGAAAATTGAAATTGTATCAAGTATCTTTTCCGACCACAACGCCATGAGACTAGATATCAATTATAGGAAAAGATCTGTAAAAAATACAAACACATGGAGGCTAAACAATACACTACTTAATAACGAAGTGATCACTGAAGAAATCAAAGAGGAAATTAAAAAATACCTAGAAACAAATGACAATGGAGATACAACGACCCAAAACCTATGGGATGCAGCAAAAGCAGTTCTAAGAGGGAAGTTTATAGCAATACAAGCCCACCTTAAGAAGCAGGAAACATCTCGAATAAACAACCTAACCTTGCACCTCAAGCAATTAGAGAAAGAAGAACAAAAAAACCCCAGAGTTAGCAGAAGGAAAGAAATCATAAAAATCAGATCAGAAATAAATGAAAAAGAAATGAAGGAAACAATAGCAAAGATCAATAAAACTAAAAGGTGGTTCTTTTAGAAGATAAATAAAATAGATAAACCATTAGCCAGACTCATCAAGGAAAAAAGGGAGAAGACTCAAATCAATAGAAATTAAAAACGAAAAAGGAGAAGTGACAACTGACACGGCAGAAATACAAAGGATCATAAGAGACTACTGCAAGCAACTCTATGCCAATAAATTGGACAATCTGGAAGAAATGGACGAATTCTTAGAAATGCACAAACTACCAAGACTGAATCAGGAAGAAATAGAAAATATGAACAGACCAATCACAAACACTGAAATTGAAACTGTGATTAAAAATCTTCCAACAAACAAAAGCCCAGGACCAGATGGCTTCACAGGCGAATTCTATCAAACATTTAGAGAAGAGCTAACACCTATTCTTCTCAAACTCTTCCAAAATATAGCAGAGGGAGGAACACTCCCAAACTCATTCTACGAGGCCACCATCACCTTGATACCAAAACCAGACAAGGATGTCACAAAGAAAGAAAACTACAGGCCAATATCACTGATGAACATAGATGCAAAAATCCTCAACAAAATACTAGCAAACAGAATCCAACAGCACATTAAAAGGATCATACACCATGATCAAGTGGGGTTTATTCCAGGAATGCAAGGATTCTTCAATATACGCAAATCTATCAATGTGATTAACCATATTAACAAATTGAAGGAGAAAAACCATATGATCATCTCAATAGATGCAGAGAAAGCTTTTGACAAAATTCAACACCCATTTATGATAAAAACCCTGCAGAAAGTAGGTGTAGAGGGAACTTTCCTCAATATAATAAAGGCCGTATATGACAAGCCCACAGCCAACATCATCCTCAATGGCGAAAAACTGAAAGCATTTCCACTAAGGTCAGGAACAAGACAAGGTTGCCCACTCTCACCACTCTTATTCAACATAGTTTTGGAAGTTTTAGCCACAGCAATCAGAGAAGAAAAGGAAATAAAAGGAATCCAAATCGGAAAAGAAGAAGTAAAGCTGTCACTGTTTGCAGATGACATGATACTATACATAGAGAATCCTAAAGATGCTACCAGAAAACTACTAGAGCTAATCAATGAATTTGGTAAAGTAGCAGGATACAAAATTAATGCACAGAAATCTCTGGCATTCCTATATACTAACGATGAAAAATCTGAAAGTGAAATCAAGAAAACACTCCCATTTACCATTGCAACAAAAAGAATAAAATATCTAGGAATAAACCTACCTAAGGAGACAAAAGACCTGTATGCAGAAAATTATAAGACACTGATGAAAGAAATTAAAGATGATACAAACAGATGGAGAGATATACCATGTTCTTGGATTGGAAGAATCAACATTGTGAAAATGACTCTACTCCCCAAAGCAATCTATAGATTCAATGCAATCCCTATCAAACTACCACTGGCATTTTTCACAGAACTAGAACAAAAAATTTCACAATTTGTATGGAAACACAAAAGACCCCGAATAGCCAAAGCAATCTTGAGAACAAAAAATGGAGCTGGAGGAATCAGGCTGCCTGACTTCAGACTATACTACAAAGCTACAGTAATCAAGACAGTATGGTACTGGCACAAAAACAGAAAGATAGATCAATGGAATAGGATAGAAAGCCCAGAGATAAACCCATGCACATATGGTCACCTTATCTTTGATAAAGGTGGCAGGAATATACAGTGGAGAAAGGACAGCCCCTTCAATAAGTGGTGCTGGGAAAACTGGACAGGTACATGTAAAAGTATGAGATTAGATCACTCCCTAACACCATACACAAAAATAAGCTCAAAATGGATTAAAGACCTAAATGTAAGGCCAGAAACTATCAAACTCTTAGAGGAAAACATAGGCAGAACACTCTATGACATAAATCACAGCAAGATCCTTCTTGACCCATCTCCTAGAGTAATGGAGATAAAAACAAAAATAAACAAATGGGACCTAATGAAACTTCAAAGCTTTTGCACAGCAAAGGAAACCATAAACAAGACCAAAAGACAGCCCTCAGAATGGGAGAAAATATTTGCAAATGAATCAACTGACAAAGGATTAATCTCTAAAATTTACAGGCAGCTCATGCAGCTCAATAACAAAAAAATAAACAACCCAATCCAAAAATGGGCAGAAGACCTAAATAGACATTTCTCCAAAGAAGATATACAGACTGCCAACAAACACATGAAAGAATGCTCAACATCATTAATCATTAGAGAAATGCAAATCAAAACTACAATGAGATATCATCTCACACCAGTCAGAATGGCCATCATCAAAAAATCTAGAAACAATAAATGCTGGAGAGGGTGTGGAGAAAAGGGAACACTCTTGCACTGCTGGTGGGAATGTGAATTGGTTCAGCCACTATGGAGAACAGTATGGAGGTTCCTTAAAAAACTACAAATAGAACTACCATATGACCCAGCAATCCCACTACTAGGTATATACCCTGAGGAAACCAGAATTCAGAAAGAGTCATGTACCAAAATGTTCATTGCAGCTCTATTTACAATAGCCCGGAGATGGAAACAACCTAAGTGCCCGTCGTCGGATGAATGGATAAAGAAGATGTGGCACATATATACAATGGAATATTACTCAGCCATAAAAAGAAACGAAATTGAGCTATTTGTAATGAGGTGGATAGATCTAGAGTCTGTCATACAGAGTGAAGTAAGTCAGAAAGAGAAGGACAAATACCGTATGCTAACACATATATATGGAATTTAAGAAAAAAAAAATGTTATGAAGAACCTAGGGGTAAAACAGGAATAAAGACAGAGACCTACTGGAGAACAGACTTGAGGATATGGGGAGGGGGAAGGGTGAGGTGTGTTAGGGCGAGAGAGAGACATGGACATATATATACTAACAAACGTAAGGTAGATAGCCAGTGGGAAGCAGCCGCATGGCACAGGGAAACCGGCTCGGTTCTTTGTGGCTGTCTGGAGGGGTGGGATAGGGAGGGTGGGAGGGAGGGAGATAAAGAGGGAAGAGATATGGGAACATATGTATATGTATAACTGATTCACTCTGTTATAAAGCAGAAACTAACACACCATTGTAAAGCAATTATACCCCAATAAAGATGTTTAAAAAAATAAAATAAAATAAAATAAAATAAAAGAGACAAAGAAGGACACTACATAATGATCAAGGGACCAATCCAAAAAGAACATATAACAATTGTAAATATTTATTCACCCAACATAGGAGCACCTCAATATATAAGGCAAATGCTAACAGCCATAAAACAGGAAATCGACAGTAACACAATCATAGTAGGGGACTTAAACACCCCACTGTCACCAATGGAGAGATCATCCAAAATGAAAATAATTAAGGAAACACAAGCTTTAAATGATACATTAAACATTATGCACTTAATTATTACTTGTAGGAAATTCCATCCAAAAACAACAGAATACACTTTCTTCTCAAGTGCTCATGGTACATTCAGTAGGATAGATCATATCTTGGGTCACAAATCAAGCCTTGGTAAGTTTAAGAAAATTGAAATTGTATAAGGTATCTTTTCCAACCACAATGCTATGAGACTAGATAACAATTACAGGAAAAAATCTGTAAAAAATACAAACACACGGAGGCTAAACAATACAATACTAAATAATCAGAGATCACCAAAGAAATCAAAGAGGAAATAAAAAAATACCTAGAAACAAATGGCAATGAAAACACGATGACCCAAAACCTATGGGATGCAGCAAAAGCAATTCTAAGAGGGAAGTTTATAGCAATACAATCCTACCTCAAGAAACAAGAAAAATCTCAAATAAACCTAACCTTAAACCAAAGGCAATTAGAGAAACAAGAACAAAAAAACCCCAAAGTTAGCAGAAGGAAAGAAACCATAAAGATCAGATCAGAAATAAATGAAAAAGAAATGAAGGAAGCAATAGCAAAGATCAATATAACTAAAAGCTGGTTCTTTGAGAAGGTAAAGAAAACTGATAAACCATTAGCCAGACTCATCAAGAAAAAAAGGGAGAAGACTCAAATCAACAGAATTAGAAATGAAAAAGAAGAAGTAACAACTGACACTGCAGAAATACAAAGGATCAAGAGCGATTACAATAAGCAACTATATGCCAGTAAAATGGACACCCGGAAGAAATGGACAAATTCTTAGAAAAGCACAAACTTCTGAGACTGAACCAGGAAGAAATAGAAAATATAAACAGACCAATCACAAGCACTGGAAATGAAACTGTGATTAAAAATCTTCCAACAAACAAAAGCCCAGGACCAGATGGCTTCACAGGTGAATTCTATCAAACATTTAGAGAGGAGCTAACACCTATCTTTCTCAAACTCTTCCAAAATATAGCAGAGGGTGGAACACTCTTAAACTCATTCTACAAGGCCAGCATCACCCTGATACCAAAACCAGACAAAGATGTCACAAAGAAAGAAAAATACACACCAATATCACTGATGAACATAGACGCAAAAATCCTCAACAAAATGCTAGCAAACGGTATCCAACAACACATTAAAAGGATCATACACCATGATGTAGTGAGGTTTATCCCAGGAATGCAAGGATTCTTCAATATACGCAAATCAAACAATGTGATAAACCATATTAACACATTGAAGGAGAAAACTTATGATCATTTCAATAGATGCAGAAAAAGCTTTTGACAAAATTCAACACCCATTTATGATAAAAACGCTCCAGAAAGTAGGCATAGAGCGAACTTACCTCAACATATTAAAGGCCATATATGACAAACACACGGCCAACATCTTTCTCAATGGTGAAAAACTGAAACCATTTCCACTAAGATCAGGAACAAAACAAGGTTGCCCACTCTCACTATTATTTGACATAGTTTTGGAAGTTTTAGCCACAGCAATCAGAGAAGAAAAGGAAATAAAAGGAATCCAAATCAGAAAAGAAGAAGTAAAGTTGTCACTGTTTGCAGATGACATGATATTATACATGGGGAATCCTAAAGACACTAGTGGAAAAACCACTAGAGCTAATCAATGAATTTGGTAAAGTAGCAGGATACAAAGTTAATGCACAGAAATCTCTTGCATTCCGATACACTAATGATGAAAAATCTGAAAGAGAAATTAAGGAAACACTCCCATTTACCACTACAACAAAAAGAATAAAATACCTAGGAATAAACCTACCTAAGGAGACAAAAGACCTGTATGCAGAAAACTATAAGACACTGATGAAAGAAATTAATGGTGATACAAACAGATGGAGAGATATACCATGTTCTTGGATTGGAAGAATGAACATTGTGAAAATGACTGTACTACACAAAGCAATCTATAGGTTCAATGCAATCCCTATCCAACTACCACTGGCATTTTTCACAGAACTAGAACAAAAAAGTTCCCAATTTGTATGGAAACACAAAAGACCCCGAATAGCCAAAGCAATATTGAGAAAGAAAAACGGAGCTGGAGGAATCAGGCTCCCTGACTTCAGACTATACTACAAAGCTACAGTAATCAAGACAGTAAGGTATTGGCCCTAAAATAGAAATATAGGTCAATGGAACAGGATAGAAAGCCCAGAGATAAACCCATGCACATATGGTCACCTTATCTTTGATAAAGGAGGCAAGAATATACAATGGAGAAAAGACAGCCTCTTCAATAAGTAGTGCTGGGAAAACTGGACAGTTACATGTAGAAGAATGAAATTAGAACACTCCCTAACACCATACACAAAAATAAACTCAAAATGAATTAAAGACCTAAATGTAAGGCCAGACACTATAAAACTCTTAGAGGAAAACATAGGCAGAACACTCCATGAAATAAATCACAGCAAGATCCTTTTTGACCCACCTCCTAGACAAATGGAAATAAAAATAAAAGTAAACAAATGGGACCTAGTGAAACTTAAACGCTTTTGAAGAGCTAAGGAAACGATAAACAAGACAAAAAGACAACCCTCAGAATGGGAGAATATATTTGCAAACGAAGCAACTGACAAAGGAGTACTCTCCAAAATATACAAGCAGCAGCTCATGTAGCTCATTATCAAAAAAACAAACAACGCAATCCAAAAATGGGCAGAAGACCTAAATAGACATTACTCCAGAGAAGATATACAGATAGCCAGCAAACACATGAAAGGATGCTCAACATCACTAATTATCAGAGAAATGCGAATCAAAACTACCGTGAGGTATCACCTCACACCAGTTAGAATGGCCATCATCAAGAAATCTACAAACAGTAAATGTTGGAGAGGATGTGGAGAAAAGGGAACTCTCTGGCACTGTTTGTGGGAATATAAATTGATACAGCCACTATGGAGAACAGTATGGAGGTTCCTTAAAAATCTAGAACTACCATATGACCCAGCGATCCCACTACTGGGCATATACCCTGAGAAAACCATAATTGAAAAAGAGTCATGTACCACAATATTCATTGCAGCTCTATTGACAATAGCCAGGACATGGAAGCAACCTAAATGTCCATCAACAGATGTATGGATAAAGAAGATGTGGCACATATATTCAATGGAATATTACTCAGCCATAAAAAGAAACGAAATTGAGTGACTTGTAGTGAGTTCAATGGACCTAGAGTCTGTCATACAGAGTGAAGTAAGTCAGAAAGTGAAAAACAAATACCATATGCTAACACATGTATATGGAATCTAAAAAAAAAAAAAAGGTTCTGAAGAACCTAGGGGCAGGACAGGAATAAAGATGCAGATGTAGAGAATGGACTTGAGGAAACGCGGAGGGGAAAGGGTAAGCTGGGATGAAGTGAGAGATTCGCATGTACATATACACACCACCAAAGGTAAAATAGACAGCTAGTGGGAAGCAGCCACATAGCACAGGGAGATCAGCTCGGTGCTTTGCGTCCACCCAGAGGGGTGGGAGAAGGAGGGTGGGAGGGAAACTCAAGATGGAGGAGATATGGGGATATATGTATATGTATAGCTGATTCACTTTGTTATACAGCAGAAACTAACACATCATTGTAAAGCAATTATACTCCAATAAAGACATTTAAAAAATAAAATTAAATTTAAAAAGATATCAACTATGATACGGAGTTACATATGTATATTCAAGGGATGTGAGATAGCCCAGCTGGATGAAAAATGAGTAAAAACCAAACAGCTTTGTAAGAATTCATGTAGACTAGGAATGCCCAGCTACATATGTGGTATTATCTCAATGCTCTAAGCTGGATATATGTAAATCTCTAAACTCTTAAAATTGTTTTTTTTCTTTTTTTTGAATTTTATTTTATTTATTTTTTTAAACAGCAGGTTCATATTAGTCATCAATTTCATACACATCAGTGTATACATGTCAATCCCAATTGCCCAATTCATCACCCCACCATCCCCAACCCCCCACCCCACCCCTGAGGCATTCCCCCCTTGGTGTCCATACATTTGTTCTCTACTTCTGTGTCTCAACTTTTGCCCTGCAAACCAGTTCATCTGTACCATTTTTCTAGGTTCCGCATACATGCGTTAATATACGGTATTTGCTTTTCTCTTTCTAACTTACTCCACTCTGTATGACAGTCTCTAGATCCATCCACGTCTCTACTAATGACCCAATTTCGTTCCTTTTTATGGCTGAGTAATATTCCATTGTATAATATTATCCACAACTTCTTTATCCATTCGTCTGTCGATGGGCATTTAGGTTGCTTCTATGACCTGGCTATTGTAAATAGTGCTGCAATGAACATTGGGGTGCATGTGTCTTTTTGAATTACGGTTTTCTCTGGGTATACGCCCAGCAGTGGGATTGCTGGATCATATGGTAATACTATTCTTAGTTTTTTAAGGAAACTCCATACTGTTCTCCATACTAGCTATATCAATTTACATTCCCAGCAACAGTGCAAGAGAATTCCCTTTTCTCCACCTCTCCAGCATTTGTTCTTTGTAGATTTTCTGATGATGCCCATTCTAACTGGTGTGAGTTGATACCTCATTGTAGTTTTGATTTGCATTTCTCTAATAATTAGTAATATTGATCAGCTTTTTGTGTGCTTCTTGGCCATCTGTATGTCTTCT
This sequence comes from Lipotes vexillifer, assembly GCF_000442215.2. NCBI lineage: Eukaryota > Metazoa > Chordata > Mammalia > Artiodactyla > Lipotidae > Lipotes > Lipotes vexillifer. Next base: position 269,417 of record NW_006785931.1, read on the forward strand.
TTGGAGAAATGTCTATTTAGGTCTTCTGCCCATTTTTAGATTGGGTTATTTGTTTCTTTAATATTGAACTGCATGAGCTGTTTATATATTTTGGAGATTAATCCTTTGTCCGTTGATTCATTTGCAAATATTTCTCCCATTCTGAGGGTTGTCTTTTTGTCTTGTTTATGGTTTCCTTTGCTGTGCAAAAGCTTTGAAGTTCATTAGGTCCCATTTGTTTATTTTTCTTTTTATTTCCATTACTCTAGGAGGTGGATCAAAAAAGATCTTGCTGTGATTTATGTCAAAGAGTATTCTGCCTATGTTTTCCTCTAAGAGTTTTATAGTGTCTGGTCTTACACTTAGGTCTCTAATCCATCTTGAGTTTCTTTTCTTGTATGGTGTTAGGGAGTGTTCTAATTTCATTCTTTTACATTTAGCTGTGCAGTTTTCCCAGCACCACTTACTGAAGAGACTGTCTTTTCTCCATTGTATATCCTTGCCTCCTTTGTCATAGATTAGTTGACCATATGTGCATGGGTTTATCTCTGGGCTTTTTATCTTGTTCCATTGATCTATGTTTCTGTTTTAGTGCCAGTACCATATTGTCTTGATTACTGTAGCTTTGTAGTATAGTCTGAAGTCAGGGAGTCTGATTCCTCCAGCTCCGTTTTTTTCCCTCAACACTGCTTAAGCTATTCTGGGTCTTTTGTGTCTCCATGCAAATTTTAAGACTTTTTTGTTCTAGTTCTGTAAAAAATGGCATTGGTAATTTGATAGGGATTGCATTGAATCTGTAGATTGCTTTGGGTAGTATAGTCATTTTCACAATATTGATTCTTCCAATCCAAGAACATGGTATATCTCTCCATCTGTTGGTATCATCTTTAATTTCTTTCATCAGTGTCTTTAGTTTTCTGCATACAGGTCTTTTGTCTCCCTAGGTAGGTTTAGTCCTAGGTATTTTATTATTTTTGTTGCAATGGTAATTGGGAGTGTTTCCTTAATTTCTCTTTCAGATTTTTCATCATTAGTGTATAGGAATGCAAGAGATTTCTGGGCATTAATTTTGTAACTGCAACTTTACAAAATTCATTGATAAGCTCTAGTAGTTTTCTGGTCGCATCTTTAGGATTCTCTATGTATAGTATCATGTCATCTGCAAACAGTGACAGTTTTACTTCTTCTTTTCCAATTTGTATTCCTTTTATTTCTTTTTCTTCTCTTAATGCCGTGGCTAGGACTTCCAAAAGTATGTTAAATAATAGTGGTGAGAGTGGAAATCCTTGTCTCGTTCCTGATCTTAGAGGAAGTGCTTTCAGTTTTTCCCCATTGAGAATGATGTTTTCTGTGGGTTTGTCATATATGGCCTTTATGATGTTGAGGTAGGTTCCCTCTACGCCCACTTTCTGGAGAGTTTTTATCATAAATGCGTGTTGAATTTTGTCAAAAGCTTTTTCTGCATCTATTGAGATGATCATATGGTTTTTATTCTTCAATTTGTTAATATGGTGTATCACATTGATTGATTTGCATATATTGAAGAATCCTTGCATCCTTGGGATAAATCCCACTTGACCATGGTGTATGATCCTTTTAATGTGTTGTTGGATTCTGTTTGCTACTATTTTGTTGAGGATTTTTGCATCTATATTCATCAGTGATATTGGTCTGTAATTTCCTTTCTTTCTAGTATATTTGCCTGGTTTTGTTATCAGGGTGATGGTGGCCTTGTAGAATGAGTTTGGGAGTGTTCCTTCTTATGCAATTTTTTGGAAGAGTTTGAGAAGGATGGTTGTTAGCTCTCCTTTAAATGTTTGATAGAATTCACCTGTGAAGCCATCTGGTCCTGCACTTTTGTTTGTTGGAAGATTTTTTTTTTTTTTTTTTTTTTTTTTGCGGTATGCAGGGCTCTCACTGCCTCTCCCGTTGGGGAGCACAGGCTCCAGACGCGCAGGCTCAGCGGCCATGGCTCATGGGCCTAGCTGCTCTGCGGCATGTGGGATCTTCCCGGACCGGGGCACAAACCCATTTCCCCTGCATCGGCAGGTGGACTCTCAACCACTGCGCCACCAGGGAAGCCCCCTGTTGGAAGATTTTTAATCACAGTTTCAATTTCATTACTTGTGATTGGTCTGTTCATATTTTGTGTTTCTTCCTGCTTCAGTCTTGTAAGGTTATACCTTTCTAAGAATTTGTCCATTTCTTCCAGGTTGTCCGTTTTATTGGCATACAGTTGCTTGTAGTAGTCTCTTAGGATGCTTTGTATTTCTGCAATGTCTGTTGTAACTTCTCCGTTTTCATTTCTAATTTTAAATATTTGAGTCCTCTCCCTCTTTTTCTTGATGAGTCTGACTGATGGTTTAGCAGTTTTGTTTATCTACTCAAAGAACAAGCTTTTAGTTTTATTGATCTTTGCTATTGTTCTCTTTGTTTCTATTTCATTTATTTTTGCTCTGATCTTTACCATTTCTTTCCTTCTGCTATCTTTGGGTTTTGTTTGTTCTTCTTTCTTTAGTTCCCTTAGGTGTAAGGTTAGACTGCTTACTTGAGCTTTTTCTTGTTTCTTGAGGTAGGCTTGTATAGCTATAAACTTCCCTCTTAGAACTGCTTTTGCTGCATCCCATAGGTTTTGGATCATCATGTTTTCATTGTCATTTGTCTCTAGGTATTTTTAGATTTCCTCTTTAATTTCTTCCATGATCTCTTGGTTATTTAGTAACGTATTGTTTAGCCTCCGTGTGTTTGTGTTTTTTACGTTTTTTTCCCTGTAATTCATTTCTAATCTCATAGCGTTGTGGTCAGAAAAGATGCTTGATATGATTTCAATTTTCTTAAATTTAATGAGGCTTGTTTTGTGACTGAAGGTGTGATCTATCCTGGAGAATGTTCCATGTGCACTTGAGAAGAAAGTGTAATCTGCTGTTTTTGGATGGAATGTCCTATAAATATCAATTAAATCTATCTGGTCTATTGTGTCATTTAAAGCTTCTGTTTCCTTATTTATTGTCATTTTCGATGATCTGTCCATTGGTGTAAGTGAGGTGTTAAAGTCCCCCACTATTATTGTGTTACTGTGGATTTCCTCTTATAGCTGTTAGCAGTTGCCTTATGTATTGCGGTCCTCCTATGTTGGGTGCATATATATTTACAATTGTTATATCTTCTTCTGGGATTGATCCCTTGATTATTATGTAGTGTCCTTCCTTGTCTCTTGTAACATTCTTTATTTTAAAGTCTATTTTATCTGATATGAGTATTGCTACTCCAGCTTTCTTTTTTTTTTTTTTTTTTTGTGGTACGCGGGCTTCTCACTGTTGTGGCCTCTCCTGTTGCAGAGCACAGGCTCCAGACGCGGAGATTCAGCAGCCATGGCTCACGGCCCAGCTGCTCCATGGCATGTGAGATCTTTACGGCCCGGGGCATGAACCTACGTCCCCTACGTGGGCAGGCGGACTCTCAACTACTGCGCCACCAGGGAAGCCCTCCAGCTTTCTTTTGATTTCCATTTGCATGGAATATCTTTTTCTATCCCCTCACTTTCAGTCTGTATGTGTCCCTAGGTCTAAAGTGGGTCTCTTGTAGACACCATATATATGGGTCTTGTTTTTGTATCCATACAGCAAGCCTGTGTCTTTTGTTTGGAGCATTTAATCCATTCACGTTTAAGGTTATTCTCAATATGTATGTTCCTATGACCATTTTCTTAATTGTTTTGGGTTTGTTTTTGTAGGTCCTTTTCTTCTCTTGTGTTTCTCACTTAAGAAGTTCCTTTAGCATTTGTTGTAGAGCTGGTTTGGTGGTGCTGAATTCTGTTAGCTTTTGCTTGTCTGTAAAGCTTTTGATTTCTCCATCAAATCTGAATGAGATCCTTGCCTGGTAGAGTTGTAGGTTCTTCCCTTTCATCACTTTAAGTATATCATGCCACTCCCTTCTGGTTTGTAGAATTTCTGCTGAGAAATCAGCTGTTACCCTTATGCGAGTTCCCTTATATATTATTTTTCATTTTTCCTTTGCTGCTTTCAATAATTTTTCTTTGTCTTTAATTTTTGCCAGTTTGATTACTATGTGTCTCAGTTTGTTTCTCCTTCAGTTTATCCTGTATGGGACTTGCTGCACTTCCTGGACTTGGGTGGCTATTTCCTTTCCCATGTTAAGGAAGTTTTCCATTATAATCTCTTCAAATATTTTCTCTGGTCCTTTCTCTGTCTCTTCTCCTTCTGGGACCCCTGTAATGCGAATGTTGTTGCATTTAATGTTGTCCCAGACATCTGTTAGGCTCTCTACATTTCTTTTCATTCTTTTTTCTTTATTCTGTTCCACAGCAGTGAATTTCACCATTCTGTCTTCCAGGTCACTTATCCGTTCTTCTGCCTCAGTTATTCTGTTGTTGATTCCTTCTAGTGTAGTTTTCATTTCAGTTATTTTATTATTCATCTCTGTTTGTTGTTCTTTAATTCTTCTAGGTCTTTGTTAAACATTTCTTGCATCTTCTCAGTCTTTGTCTCCATTCTTTTTCTGAGGTCCTGGATCATCTTCACTATCATTATTCTGAATTCTTTTTCTGGATGGTTGCCTATCTCCACTTCATTTAGTTGTTTTTCTGGGGTTTTATCTTGTTCCTTCATCTGGTACATAGCCCTCTGCCTTTTCATCTTGTCTATCTTTCTGTGAATGTGGCTTTTGTTCCACAGGCTGCAGGATTGTAGTTCTTCTTGCTTCTGCTCTCTGCCCTCTGGTGTATGAGTCTATCTAAGAGGCTTGTGTAAGTTTCCTGATGGGAGGGACTGATGGTGGGTAGAGCTGACTGCTGCTCTGGTGGGCAGAGCACAGTAAAGCTTTAATCTGCTTGATGCTGATGGGTGGGGCTGTGTTCCCTCCCTGTTGCTTGTTTGGCCTGAGGCAACCCAACACTGGAACCTACCTGGGCTCTTTGGTGGGGCTGATGACAGACTCTGGGACAGCTCATGCCAAGTAGTACTTCCCAGAACTTCTGCTGCCAGTGTCCTTGTCCCCACGGTGAGCCACAGCCCCCCCCACCTCTGCAGGAGACCCTCCAACACTAGCAGGTCACTGCTCCTTCCCCTGGGTCCCGATGCGCACACTGCTTTGTGCTGCCCTCCAAGAGTGGAGCCTCTGTTTCCCCCAGTCCTGTCGAAGTCCTGCAATCAAATCCCACTAGGCTTCAAAGTCTGATTCTCCAGGAATTCCTCCTCCCGTTGCTGGACCCCCAGGTTGGGAAACCTGTCGTGGGGCTCAGAACCTTCACTCCAGTGGGTGGTCTTCTGTGGTATAAGTGTTCTCCAGTTTGTGAGTCACCCACACAGCAGTTATGGGATTTCATTTTATTGTGATTGTGCCCCTCCTACCATCTCCTTTTGGCTTCTCGTTTGTCTTTGGATGTGGGGTGTCTTTTTTGGTGAGCTCCAGTGTCTTCCTGTCAAAGACTGTCCAGCAGCTAGTTGTGATTCTGGTGTTCTCACAAGAAGGAGTCTTAAGATTGGTTTTTATTTGCGATTTGTGAAATATCTCATTGTTTTACGGTCACAATTCTTACGTGACAGCCAGAAAGTCCTGTCCTCTCTTTCTCATTGAGGGAAGATGACTCCTGAGTCCATGAATATTTTTTTAAAGGTTCCCTGCTCTTAGCCCCTCCTGATATGAACTGGTGCTGTCTTTTGTTATTATTAATTTATTTTTTATTGAAATACAGTTGATTTACAATTTTTTTTTTTTTTTTTTTTTTTT
>NW_006785931.1:275192-281451 GCF_000442215.2 Lipotes vexillifer
TTTTTTGCAGTACGCGGGCCTCTCACTGTTGTGGGCCTCTCCCATTGCGGGGCACAGGCTCCGGACGCGCAGGCTCAGCAGCCATGGCTCACGGGCCCAGCCGCTCTGTGGCATGTGGGATTTTCCCAGACGGGGGCACTAACCCATGTCCCCTGCATTGGCAGGCGGACTCTCAACCACTATGCCACCAGGGAAGCCCTCCTTTCCTTACTAAATATGTGTGTGTGTGTGTGTTTATTTGGAAATAATATTCTAAATATGGGAAAATACAGAGAATATTATCATAAATATGCACATACCTATGGCTCACAATTAATGGAAATGGTCAGGTGTCAAATGAGTTCCTGATTTTTAAAAATATTTAAGTCATAAAACACTCAACCACGGGCTTCCCTGGTGGCGCAGTTGTTGAGAGTCCACCTGCCAATGCAGGGGACACGGGTTCATGCTCCGGTCCAGGAAGATCCCACATGCCGCGGAGCCACTGGGCCTGTGAACCAGCCTGCACGTCTGGAGCCTGTGCTCCTCAACGGGAGAGGTCACAACAGTGAGAGGCTCACGTACCGCAAAAACAAAAAACAAACAAACAAAAAAACACTCAACCACTGCAGACAGAACACACAGCCCCAGGCCTATTTTCTTTCCTCTCTCCCTGCAGAGACTGTTTTTATGATTTTGCTGTGTCTCCCTCAATTCCATAGTTTTGATACTTTTAATGCATACTTTTGTTTTTATGAAAATGTATTGTTTTGTGTGTTTCCAAATTTTACATGAATGGATGCATACCATCTGGAAGTCTATTTTTGCAGCCTACTATAGACAAATTTTTACTAGTTCATTCTTCTAAACCAGTGGTTCTCAACAGGAGGCAATTTTGCCTCCCCGAGGGACATCTGGGGACGTGTTTTTGGTTGTCACAATGGGGCAGGAGGAGGTGCTACTGGCATCAAGTGGGTAGAAGCCAGGGATGCTGCTAGACATCCTGCAGTGCACAGGACAGGCCCACAACAAAAAATTACCTGGTCTGGCATGTCAGTAGGGCCAAGGTTGAGAAACCCTAATCTAAACCAGTGATTCTCAAAGTGTGGCCCCTGATGAGCAGCATGAACATCACCTGGGAATTTGCTCGAATTTTCAAATTCTAGGACTCTGCCCCTCACCCAGTGAATCAGAAACTTAGAGGGGAGAGCCCAGCACCTATGGTTTAACAAATACTCCAGGTGATTCTGATGCACAGCAAAGTGAGAACCACTGGTCTAAACTACTGAATAGTATTCAGTTGTATAGAAACACCCCAATTAATTTACCTTGGAGCCATTTCACATTTATTATGAAACACAACATTCTCTGTACTATGAGGCTCCTTTATCTTCCCATACTATACCATAAAACATACACTTTTACAGACTCAAATGGATAATTTAGTAGTAATAAACATCTACTGAATGCTGACCATGTGCATGGCATTATTCTAAATGTTTTTCATCTATTAATTACTCATAAAAACCCAGGAAGTAGGTGCCAGTATTATCCAATTTCACAGCTGAGAATCTAAGTAGTTAAGTAATTTGTTTAAGGTCACACAACGAAGCATTTCCTGGTCACACAATGAGCCAGGATTTGAATCCAGTCTGTCTAGGACCAGAGCCTGTTTCTTTAACATTACATATACTCTCAGAAACATAGACCATATCATTTTGGCTTAATGTTCAGAACCCAGTATAATGGCTGATGTAGCCAAACATCTAACAAAAATTGATGGGAGAATGAGCGAAAAGGATGCAGTGAAGATGAACTCTAACCTACTTGGCATGCTTCCACCAAGCAGAGCATCCACATCTTATCTAAAATACCTCACAGCACCTGCTCCAGTCATATATACAGGCATTTATACTTATAGCACTAAAGTGTGAACCACCACATAACATTTGGAGGAAGTGTCTGGCTTCTCAACACTTTTTTTAGATTAAAACCAGGATTTGAAATCAGGTTGAATTCTGATCTAAGCACGTGAAAAATAGATGCTAAAACCTTAATGGTATTTTTAAACCCCCCAAAAGAAAAAAACTTAAATAATGACTTTTAAACCGTTTCTGTGGTTTTTAACTTTTCTTGAGTGTCACATTCTATTCTGATGTGTTATGAAAACTTTAGTGACTTTTATCCTAAAATATTCAGGCTTGCATCCTATCAGGCCTGTGAGCACGGCTTCCCCCCTTTAAAAGGCGAGCTATTGGTATCTTGAGTGGGATAATTCTTCATTATGTAGAGCTCTCCTGCACATTGCAAGAAGTTTAACATCCCTGTTCCCCACCAGAGAGTGTAGCCAGGAGTGTTCCCAGTCACGTGACAGCCAAAAATGCTCCTGCACATGTCTGAACATCCTCTAATGCCTTGATACTCAAAGTGTGGCCCTTGCACCAGCAGCATCAATGTTACAGGTATTGTTAGAGATGCAAAAGGGCAAAAGGTGGGGCTCACCCCAAACCTAGGGAATCTGAAACTGCATTTGGACAAGCTCTCTGGTGCTTTGTAAACACATCAAAGCTTGAGAAACAGAGTAGGACCACCAGCTGAGAACCATTTCCCTAGAGAAACTCTTCCTACTTATATCAGGAGGCAGGTACACAAATGTTTAGACTAGAGATGCTAAACATTTTGCAAAGCAGTTCTACTTCTGACTGAAAATCAGTAGCTTCGAGAGAGCATTTCTGAAAAAATGGAGCTGACATCTAGTGAGATGCAGAGTCAAATGGCAGATGAGCACAAGTCCAACAAAATTGTTTGCACCCCTCAAAACATCCTTGCCTATAGGATATGTAAGTCAATACCTGGATATATAAATCAATACACTGCTTTTTTTGTTTAAAAATATTCCTAACCAGGGGTCTGTGAATGGGTTACTGAAGTGCCAAGCAGTTGGTCCCTTCAGACTTTTGAGCAAACAAATGGAGCCTGAGATGGCCAGAAACCCCAGCTGGTCACCTCTGACCATGAATGACTTGGCTTGTTCACCCAAGTGTGCTAGTAATCGTTTCTATGTGTGCCTTGATGAAAAAAAAATACTGGGAATTATTGTCGTCAGCAATGGGAAGCAACTGAAGGTTTGTTTGTTTGATTTTAAATTGTGGTAAAGTACACATGACATAAAATTTTCCATCTTAACTATTTTTACACGTACAGCTCAATAGCGTTAAATATATTCACACTGTTGTGCAACCAATCACCAGAACTCTTCTCATCTTGCAAAATTAAACTCTATATTAGTTTAAAAAAAAACATTCCCACCTGCCGCCAGTCCCTGGCAACCTCTATTCTACTTTCAGTCTCTATGAATTTTACTTCTCTAGGGACCTCATAAAAGTGCAATCCCACAATATCTGTCCTTTAGCGTCTGGCTTATTTCACTCAGGATAATGTCTTCCAGATTCATCCATGCTGTAGGATATGACAGAGCTACCAGGACTGATTTTTTTAAAGGAAAGGATTAAAGTTTCCCTCCTAGGACTTCCCTGGTGGCACAGTGGTTAAGAATCTGCCTGCCAGTGCAGGGGATATGGGTTCAATCCCTGGTCTGGGAAGATCCCACATGCCACGGAGCAACTAAGCCCGTGGGCCACAACTACTGAGCCTGCACTCTAGAGCCCACGAGCCACAACTACTGAGTCCGCATGCCGCAACTACTGAAGCCCGCATGCCTAGAGCCTGTGTTCCACAACAAGAGAAGCCACCAAAATGAGAAGCACCCACACTGCAATGAAGAGTAGCCCCCGCTCACCGCAACTAGAGAAAAACCCACGCGTGGCAACAAAGACCCAACTAATTCACATTGGCCAGCATCTCGTAGTTGCGGCAGGACATATTTGTCTGGAAGAAGCAGAAGATGAGAATAAACTCTATGTCTGATGTGATGCATTTCCCATGGAGGAAAGATACCGTGCTTGTTCCTACTGAACCCAGAAGTCTCAAATTGATAGAATAGTCAGTAATCATTTTTTCTTACAAGAAACTTCAGTCTTGTAGTTCTAGTCAAGTCAAGTAGAAATTTCCTGATAGTTGTGGTGTAAGGGTCTGCAGCTACTTAACTAGAAAGCTGTCAGTGTCCAACTTATCCTGCTCACTGGTTTCTGTATTTGATAGGACGTGGTATCTGTATGAATCAAAATTGGATGACTCAAAATACAGAATAGGGTTTGATTTAGAATCTCAGTTCCTTTACCATCAACTGATTTTATGACAACTTGCAAGTTACACTTTTTAAAACATGCATTGTATTAATGCTCACCCATCAAAGGGCTAGTTTCATTTCCTCCTTCATCATGAAGAGAATAGAATTTTTCTCAAGTAAGGATTCAGAGTTAATTCATTTATCTCTAAAGCCTTGGAAACAGTTACCTGTGAATACTAATGAGGTGGTCTTAAAAGAGTTGGTTGTTAATTTTTTTGGCTGATTGTTTGGTTGGTTGTTATTAGTCTGCCGAACAGTGGCAGAATGGGCAAATGCATTTCTTTGGAAAGGGAAATTCTTCTCACTGGCTTAACCTTATCTTAAGGCTCTCTTAGGTTTATTCTTCTTTCCAATCATATGATACATTTAAAATATCCACCATGGGTGGAAAAAAGTTTTAAGAGTTTGCTAAACTATTCACTAAGCTATTACCACTTACTAAAAAAACAAAAAACAAAAAACAAAAACTGAGTTTAATGCTCCAAAAGCACTTACTGAGATTCCTGCCATCATTTTTGGAAACTTCTGATTATTTTATCATTTCTAAAATAATTGAACTTGATAGGTTTCAGTGTTCACTAGAGCATATTCAGTTCAAACCATGATAAGATATACAGCTTTACATTTGCAGCTCTGAATGGGTATTTAAACTTTTGTCCTTAATGTTCATTAATTACTATAATTTTTGCTACCTTTCCTTTCATTTAAACATTTCCTAAAGTTCTAGAACTTGTAAAGGCAAGATATTAAGAGAAAGCTTTCCCCAGTATAAACTTTTAAAATAGTCCTATCCAGGATCCTCAGGTATAATGACTCATCATTAAGCTAGAAATTTTAACTTATTAAATATAATTGGTTAAGTTACCAAAATTAAGCATTTCATAATATTATTTTCTTGAATTTCATTATTCAGTTGCCTCTAAATCTTGTGTGAAAGCAGAACAATATAAGCCTAAACTATATATAAAGCTTTGTACACCATGGAATACATAACAATGATAATACTTAATAACTGTGTAGAGCTTTACAGTTTATAGGGCTTTCACAGAGTAAGTAATAAGGACTTATGAGGAATTCTCACAGAGTTTTAAAAAAACAACAGTTCTTGAAGAATTCATTGTTGTTCAAAGGTACATAGCCTCTGCCAAATGTAAACTAAGAATTTTGGGCTATTAAAAGGGCAAACTTTGCTATGAAGATATAAAAACACATAAGGGACTTCTGTTTCCATACAACATGGAGCAACATGGACCAGATTTATTCTCCTGCCTGAAAGCCCCCAAAAGAAAGAAAGAGACAAAATTTAACAAGAGTTTCCAAGGCAATGGACATCAGGCAATGAAGTAAAATGATACCTGGAACATGGAAAACAAGGAAGGGGAAGCCCACTCTCGCTGCAGTGTACAGCTTCGGAATAGGTTCCAGGCTGCTGTGTGGGGAGATCAGGCACAGCCCAACAGATTCCCAGAGTTGAGATGCAGCTGAAGGTCCAAGAAAATCAAGATGGTTAGCGTTCATGGGCCAGCGTACCAGAGAAGAAAGACCTGCACGAAGAGAGAACTCTGGAGATATACAGAGGGGCCCCCTTAAGTTTCCAACAGAGTATTGATTAGTGCATGCATGTGAGGAAAACACAACACTGAGAGGAAAAAATTATTTGAAAGGCACAAACTACCAAAGCTCACTCAAGAAGAATTAGGCAACTTAAAAAGCCTTATGGACTTCTCTGGTGGTCCAGGGGTTAGGATCCACCTGCCAATGCAGGGGGCACGGGTTCGAGCCCTGGCCCAGGAGGATCCCACATGCTGCGGAGCAACTAAGCCTGTGTGCCACAACTACTGAGCCCGTGAGCCACAACTATTGAAGCCCACGCACCTAGAGCCCGTGCTCGGCAACAAGAGAAGCCACCGCAGCGAGAAGCCCACTCACCGCAACGAAGAGTAGCCCCCCGCTCGCCTCAACTAGAGAAAGCCCGCATGCGGCCACAAAGACCCAGCACAGCCAAAAAAAAAAAAAAAAAAAAACCTTATA
>NW_006785931.1:281492-296231 GCF_000442215.2 Lipotes vexillifer
CTGCGCGTCCGGAGCCTGTGCTCCGCAACTGGAGAGGCCACAGCAGTGAGAGGCCCGCGAACCGCCAAAAAAAAAAAAAAAAAAAAGCCTTATATATCTATTTCCAAAACTGAATATGTAGTTAAGAGCCTTCCCAAAAAAGAAAACTCCAGGCTCAGGTGGCTTTACTGGTGAATACTATGTTTAAGGAAGAAATAATACCGATTGTAAACAAACTTTCCAGAAATTTTAAATTTAATTTCTGAGGCCAGCATTCCCTTAACACCAAAACAAGACAAACACGTTACAAGAAAACTGTAGATCAATATCACCCTTTAATATAGATGCAAGAAAAAAAATCTAAACAAAATTGAACATTAAAAAGAATAATACATCATCATGACCAAGTGGCATTTACCCCAGGAATGCATAATTAGCTAAACATCAGAAAATTAATCAGTGTAATTCACCATCCTAAACTGAAAAAGAAAAATCATAAGATCATCTGAGCAGATGGAGAAAGGCATTTGACAAAATCCAACATCCATTTTCTCAGCAAACTAGGAAACTTCCTCGGCCTCATAAAGGGCATCCATGAAAAATTTATAGCTAACATCTTACTTAACTGTGACAGACTGAATGCATTACCCCCTAAGATCAGGAGCCAGGGATGAATCAACACTTCTTTTCAACATTGTACTACAGGTTCTGGAAAGGAAGATGTAAAACTACTCTTATTATCAGACAATATGATCATCTATGAAGAAAATCCAATAGAATCTACAAAAAAGTCACTAGAACTAACAAGTGATTTTAGTAAGGTTGTAGGATACAAGATCAATATACAAAAATCAATAGTGTGAAACTAATCTCTATGATACTGTAATAGTGGATAGACATCTTTATGTATTTGTTAAAACTTATAGAATGTACAACACAAAGAGTGAACCCTATGTAACATGAGCTACAAACTTCAGTTAATAATAATGTATCAATATTGGTTCATCAATTACAACAAATATACCACAATAATTCACAATGTAAATAATATGGGAAACTGGGGAATGGGGAGAGTATGTGGGAATTCGCTGTATTTTCTGATCAATTTTCCTACAAAACTAACAGAGTTCTAAAAAACACTATTAATTTTTAAAAACTAACATATAAATTTACAATTAAATAAATTATGTCAATTCTTCCTGAATTGATTTCTAGATTCAATGGCATCCTAATCAAAATCCTGGCAGATTTTATTTTGGTGGAAATTAACAAATGATTCTAAAATTTATATGGAAATGCAAAGGACCTAGAATGCAAAAGAGCTTTGAAAAAGAACAAAGTTGAATGACTAACCCTATCTGATTTTAAGACTTATAACACTATAACATTCAAAATAGATACTACCGAGCGAAGTGTAGATTGGAGCACCCTTTCTATGTGTCAGTTGGCAAAGACCTGAAAAGTCTTTGATTCAGCAGTTCAGTTCTCGCAACTTTTACTGAAAAATAGTCAAACACACACAAGAACAAAGATATTAAAATCTTCATTATTCTTAGAGGCTAAAAACTAGAAAATAAACAGATGTTTAACAAAAGGAAACTGGTTAAATAAATTATGATATACACTGATATTAAAATAAATATGCAGCCCAGACATCAAAAATCATGTATTAAATGACACGGGGAAAAGTCCAGTATATACAGTTATATGAATTTAGCAGGTCACAAAACAATAATTCCTACTTTGTTAAAAAAAATATTTGTTTATATATCTGGAAGAATATATAACAAAATATTTACAGTTCTAAGTGAAGAAATTAGCAGTTATTTTTCACAAAAACTGCATAATGCTTTTGTGATTTTGAAAAAGGTTTTAAAGTTTAAACTTTTTGAAGTTTTATGATTGGAAAGATATATTTATCAAAATAGTCATTTTTAGCATAAAAAAAATGATGGCTATCTCAAATGACACCTGACAATTTAAGATCCTGTTTCAAACTGGAGAAGGAAGATCTCTCTCTGAGTGACTGGAAGATATGTTTCTCCCTTCCTACTCATTTAACTGTGTTTTTCATCTGGAAGTCAATCTGTACCTGTTATTATTTTTTGTATTTTAAAATAAAATCTGTACATGCTTTCTATAGAAAAATTTGAAAAATACAGAAAAGTATTCAGAAGAAAATAAACAATTATCTATAATTACTACTAATATGTTCTCAAGTCTCATTATCCTTTCAAGGACTTGTGAGTGTGTTTCTCAATCCCTGGCCTGTATCAGCACAAGATCCATTAATGTTAAGCACACATGGAATCAGTCCCATGAGCCAACATAGCCTCATGTAACCGTGATAAAATCATAGAATTGTTCTTCTTTGGGGTTGGATATTTGTTTATTTGTTTTGGGATTTCCCTCATTAATTTTCTTCTAAGCATAAAAGTATCATATTCATTATTTTATAAATTATAAAACAATATAAAGAAGAAAACAAAAATCAACAGTAATTCTATCATCAAGGATTATCACTGGTAACTTCCAAGATTTTAATTCTATGTAAATATATATATTATAAACACTTTAATAAAACTAAGATATCACTATATATTGTTTGGATTTTGCCTTTTTTTTTCACATAACATTTTTTCCTTATCATGTATCCTACCTTTAAAGGGGTGCATTCTATTTCTTTGTATGAACATACCAGAAGTCGTTTAGTCAGCCCCTGATCATTGAACACTTCGGTTACTTCCAATTTTTTTACAAGGCAAGTCCACTGTTTACTGGGACACGGGGACGTACAAGTAAGTCTTGTAGGGAACATCAATTTACAAACATTTCTGTACTCCACACACACTATTTATGATAGAGTTTTGTTTTTGTTTTGGGCGGGGAAGGTCGATGGATGGTAGAGGAAGGAAGCGTGGAGGGGTAGAAGTTGGGGCACTCCCACCTAGTTCAGGAAGAACCGCCTTTGCTGCTCTGGGGAGGGATTCCCTGGGACCCCGCCCCCAGACCCTTCGTCGGGCAGCGCCGGTTCCCGCCGTCCGCTGAGCTGCACTGCACCCCTGTGGCCCAGCTGAGACACTGCAGCACAGGAGCACCAGAGCATAGTGGTTTTCGGGAGGCATTTGGGTTATTTTTTGGACTGATTTTTAAAATCCAATTTAAAACTGTAATTTTTTTTTCAGCTAAGCAACAGAAAATTTACAAGCTCAAAATGATAGAATGCGTGGGATTTTGGTCTGTAATAAACATTTTTTAAGAGCCCTGTAAATGTTCTTTAGAACATTTCTTTAGAGCGCTTGAATGAGAATAAACTTAGCCCTTCTGTCCCCTGCTCGTTTCTCCAGCTTCAGTCGGGTCACTCTGCCCTAGCTCTAAAGAACTACTTACAAGTTTCCTAATGGTCCAGGCTTCGTTTCGCTTTTACTGGAATTTACACGAGCTAAGCAACCTCACACCCCTACCCTTAAATCTCCTTAAGACTTAGGCTCCTTTTGATTCCATAAGATGAGGTTGACGGTTGATTGGTGTTCGGGGCTCCCTGTAAACTCATCTCTCTCTCCCCTATTGGACTGGAGGGTCCTTGAGCACACACGTGACTCTTCCTCCTTTTGTCCACCACTTTTCTCGCCTTGGAGACAGTAAATCACAGAGAGTAGGAATCTAGTATGTTCAAAGGAGGAAAGCACGTGAACATGGACAATATAGTATATTCTCTCCATTCATTTCCACTGGATTCAGTTCTGCCAATATTGATGGGACACCTACCCTGTCCAAGAGTCCTCTCGGACAGCATGGGAGGGGAGAAGGGAGGCGAGAAAAGCTCTGAGATGACGAACTGATACCTCCTGCTATTAACTGCACAATTTGTTATTCCTTTCAAACGCCTACTGCGTGGACAAAGCTTGAGGTGTTGAGGCCCAATGTCTGCACCTCACTTGAGAGGTTAGGCTCAGGCATGCATTTTTTAAAACATTTTTTGGCCACCCCGTGATTTTAATGCCCCAGAGTATCTGTATCATTGTAAGAAACTCCTGAGTCCCAGTCTTCAACAGTGAGAAAAAAACAGTGAGAATTTCAAGTAAGCTGGTGGAACACTATTTGAAGACAGGAGTAATTTGGAAAATCTGTTGGTTTTGCCTACCCAGTATCCATTCTTCTGTTGCTGCTAGGAGCCCCTCGATTTTCCTCTGGAGAACCACCCCTTCCCTGCTCTAAGTCCTTGCAGTTGAGGGAGGGCTGATTCTCATCCTTGCCCCCACCCCCACTGATTCCCAGCACACACATACATGGGCGCTCGTAGGTGGTACTTGCACACACAGCCCATCCAAGCTCTGAATTTGCTTCTTTTTCAACTTGAATTGCACATGGATTCAGCCACATCTGAACCTTTAGACTGAACGTTTACCCTTAAACTTTCCAATTACTGAGCCAATCAATCCCCTGCCACATTTTTCCCTAAATGAGTTTGAGGTGGATTTTGTCATTTGCAAGCACGAAATTTCTAACAGAAATTTATGAGACTTTCAAATGAGATAAGCAACTTTATATTCTGTCTGCTTATAGGAAAGGGATGCGTTAATTGATGTGTCCTGATACGCTGAGGTTTTGGGGTTTTTTCCTTGTTTTTTGATAAGATTTCCTTCACTGTTTTTAGCAGAGCTTAAGTTTATTAAACATGAAAAAGCCCATTTATTTGGCCTAGTTTAGCCCTGTTCAACGTATTTGTTTTTGGCATGGGCTTTTAAAAGCTGCCTACATGAACAAAATGGAGATAATGAAACTTATCTCGCAGAACTGTTGAAGGTAAAATGAAATAACATATGTGAAATCACCTTGTGCTGTATAAATGTTGGGTATTATTCCTACAGGTTTCATCCTCATTATCATCATATTTCATTTTCTGTCAGCAAAGTTGCTGGAGAGGGAATTCTCCAGCGATGCAGTGGTTAGGACTCTGAGCTTCCACTGCAGGGGGCCCGGTTGAATCCCTGGTCTGGGAATTAAGATTCCGCAAGCCCCATGGCACAGCTGAGAAAAATTTTTTTAAAAAATAAGATTAAAACGTTGCTGGAAAGTTACTTATTGTTAGTAGTACTGATAGCTGTACAAATGCAAACTGTAACCGAGCAAGTAAAAGATGAAAAGAAAGGAAATTTGATTCCTTTTAGGCTACAATCATCCCAGGAATGTTGTAAATGATCAGTTGAAATCATACATTTGAAAAGGCTTTGAAAACAAAAATGCCATGTGATTATAAGATACTGTTATCTCAGCCCTGCAGGTCACTAAAACTTTGACGTTGCTCATTTGCATATATGTTTGATTTCAGAGTTTATTAATATCTGATACTTTTCATTGAATTTTAAAACAAAAAAACCCA
This sequence comes from Lipotes vexillifer, assembly GCF_000442215.2. Taxonomy (NCBI): domain Eukaryota; kingdom Metazoa; phylum Chordata; class Mammalia; order Artiodactyla; family Lipotidae; genus Lipotes; species Lipotes vexillifer. The sequence goes on from NW_006785931.1 coordinate 286,855, forward strand.
CATGCTGTTTTATAGAGCGCAGTCTTATACAGTGAATGGCTTTATCTTGGTTTTCATTCTCTTCGGCCTCTCTGTGGCATTTAACCACCCTGACAATCCACTCCTTCAAATTCTTTCCTCTCTTAGATCCAGCGACACTACATTTCTCTACTTCTTCTTGACCTGTTCAACGACTTTTGATTCCCCTCTCCCCTCCCAACTCCTATGATCTCTAGTTCCTTCTCTTCCCCCCACCCCAAGTTCCTGTACAAGTCACCCATTCTCATCTATCTTGCATCAGTCCATAGTTCCATCTTTATTGCATATTTATTTCAACACATATGTCCTGCCACTAACTCACTTTCAATATCTCCAGAAACTTCATAGTCTCCCTCATTCCAATTGGCTGCCTTTACAAATGCTCCACTGCAATTGGTGGCTGTGCCATTGTCCCCATGTTCCTGCCCTTCTTCTTGCTTCCTTCTCTTTCAGTCCCTTTTTCCAGGCTCCAAATACTTCAATGCCTTTCAGACACTTTTTCTCTGCTCTCCTGATACCCACACACCAGCCCAGGCCCTCATCATCCCTCTGCCCATCCTCACGGCTGGTCTGTTTAGCTCTGGACCCTCCTCACTCCTGTCTGTTCTGTGGATGGCAGCTGAATCAGGCTCCTAAAACGCCTCTTTGTGAGCTCCATCAGAGCAAGTACTGCACACCAGGCATCTTGGTGCTCCCAGCACCTGGCACAGTGTCTGGCACAGTTATGGCTCTCCCCTTGCTCAGGGGAGTTGCTTCAGTGTGTGTGTGTGTGTGTGTGTGTAAGAGAGAGAGAGAGAGAGAGATCAGTTTCAGACTTCTTAGCTTGACTAGTTCTCCATAATATGAATTCTTCATCCCATCTTATTTTCAGCTGCTTCACAAAGTAAACCCTTTACTCAAGCCAATCTGGTTTCTCCTTTTATAAATTTACATTTCACTAATAATTTAGATCAAACTACTTAGCAATCATTGTTTCTCTCCTATCAGTGTAATTTGTCTCCCTAACTAGATTATGATACCCTGAAAGCCTGAAACTCTGTTTATTGGCCACTACAGTCTTTTGATCCACTCCCGACCAAACGCCCTTACACCACAGATACTGCCTCTGAACCCACTAAAGTAAAAGTATCTGATATTTTCCTGTGTATATTTATACTTACCTTTTTATTTATAGATCTTTAATATAGCTTTGTATATCTCAAAACACCTAGCTCCATGGTGAGCCCTGGGGTCACTTCAAATATTTGTTGATTGATCACATGGACCGAGCAGGAGTCTACTCTGATCCACTCCTCGACCTGGAAGCCCAACACAAAACAGCATCTTGGTGGCCTGACCTTGATACCATTCTCTGGAAATATAAGGATTTAATTTGTCACAGAGTGAGTCTTCTTTGCTGCGCGCAGGCTTTCTCTAGTTGCGGCGAGCGGGGGCTACTCTTCGTTGTGGTGCACGGGCTTCTCATTGCGTTGGCTTCTCTTGCTGCGGACCACGGGCTCTAGGCATGTGGGTTCAGTAGTTGTGGCTGGCTGGCTCTAGAACGCAGACTCAGTAGTTGTGGCTCACGGGCTCTAGAGCGCAGGCTCCATAGTTGTGGTGCTCAGGCTTAGTTGCTCCACAGCATGTGGGATCTTCCCGGATCAGGGCTCGAACCCGTGTCCCCTGCATTGGCAGGCAGATTCTTAACCACTGCGCCACAAGGGATGCCCATAGAGTGAGTCTTTTGATGCTGGAATGATAGGGCTCCAAATATTTATTTTAGTTTAAAATATTAGAAGGAAAAGCAATGATAACAACTATTGATAAACATGACTGGATAAACTTTAGGACTTACAATGAAAGACTGACGGCCTCTGAGCTGTTGCAATGTTAAAAAAAAAAAAGAGATGGCGGGGTGCCTGAGGGACTTTTAACCAATCCATTCTTGTGTTGTTTCTGACTTTTTTTTTCTTTTGCCCACAACAAAAATGATCACCTGGTAGCCTGAAAGAATTAATGGACCTCTTTTCAATTCCTAACTCGAAGCAAGGGAGTTAGTTTGAGTCCTCGGCAGAATCTAACACATTGTGTCGATGCAGGAAGGAGCTTCAGAAACGGAGTCTTTAAGGCTGTATAATTCTGCATGGATTTGAATAATTCAAACTTCTGAGCCCCCTCCCCCAGCCATCCCTTTATGTTCAGCACACTGCAGACATTAACGACATGAAGCAATCGTGCACTCGCACACTTTCTGAAACAATCGCACTAGTTGTGAACTTGCCAACTGCAAACAAAAATGCTAATGTGCATTGCTCTGCAATTGTGCCCAGTTCTACGAGGAGATAGCAACACTGTTGTCTCCACCAGCCAAGGCTCACAGATGGGTCACTCGGCTGAGGCCGAACTGGGCTGTATTCTTGGCAGATGGATTGGAAAGTTGGCCGACTTGCTCAGAAACCTGACATCCTGGTCATCTCCAGCCCCCATGGGCAGACTCTCCTGACACCCTGTTGAATCTGAATCTTACCACCTCCTCTCCGCATCAGTAATTTTCCTTGGAAAAGTTTTTTTTTTTTTTTTTTTAACTAGGTAGCTCGCTTTCATTCTGTTTCTATGATGACTGTACCTTTGCATGTCATATATATTTATATATAATATATATGTCATATATTATATATAAAGATTTTAAATTTTGTTTTATATATAAAACAAATATATGTATATTTATATGAATACGTATAAAAATATGTATATATCTATAAAACAAATACATATATATATACAGAGACAGAGACAGAGAGACAAAGAGAAGGGCTTCTTAGCCTCACAACTGTTAACGTTTTGGGCTGGATAATTCTTTGTTTTGGGGACTGTCCTTTCATGACAACCAAAATGTCTCCAGACATTGCCAAATGTTCCCTGGCGGGGAAAACTGTCCCTGTCTAAGAAGCACTGGTATAGAGTAATGTTGAGTGAATTACTTGAATTAAGGTCTTGATGGGCTATACATGCATACACACAATCCACGACAAAGTACAACCATATAAAATTCACTAGAACTGGGCTTCCCTGGTGGCGCAGTGGTTGAGAGTCCACCTGCCGATGCAGAGGACACGGGTTCGTGCCCTGGTCTGGGAAGATCCCACATGTCGCGGAGTGGCTGGGCCCGTGAGCCATGGCCACTGAGCCGGCGCGTCCGGAGCCTGTGCTCCGCAACGGGAGAGGCCAAAAAAAAAAAAAAACCCCCACAAGAAAAAAAAAAAAAAAAAAAAAAAAAAAAAAAAAAAATTCACTAGAATTGAAATATTCCTAAGTGAGAGTCATTGTTTTTAAACATCTTTATTGGAGTATAACTGCTTTACAATGGTGTGTTAGTTTCTGTTTTATAACAAAGTGAATCAGCTATACGTATACATATATCCCCATATCTCCTCCCTGAGAGTCATTTTTATCTCAAGAAATATAAAATACAGCATAGTTAGAGTATTAAAAAATTGAATGGGCCCTTAAATTTTGTTGCACTTTGTTGTTCTTAATCAAGTATATTTGACAAACTAGGCTTTTATTCAAAACATCTGAATATGTAAGAAAAATGTTTCTGTAGGTTGCACATCTCTCCTCTTCTGACCCACTACAAGTTTTTACTGTATACACAGATCCTAAGTGCTAAGTGCTTGAAAAACATTTTTTAATGAAGCGGTTCACGCAACATAGTACCTGGTACATAAATGTTAGCTTTTAATAACTTTTAATAACTTTTAATAACTGAATAGTTATCATCTTATTTAATAACTTTTAGCTTTTAATAACTGAATAGTTATCATCTTATTTATAACAACTCATAACAACTCTTTAAGTTATAAGTTATTATCCCTATTTTACAGATGAGGTCAGAGAAGTGGAGGAACTTCCACAAGGTCACACAACCACAGCATGTCCAAGCTACATCTAGAACCCAGATATTTCTGGCCTTAAATCCTGTTTTAACTATTTGTTTACTGCCATATTAAGGGAATCAAAGCCAGGAGAAGAAATAAATTATCCAAAATCCCAGAGGGATTGCTTTGGTGACCCCACTGTGGTTGATGCAAAGGAGTGATGATGGCTGTGACGTAAAGTTGTCTCTCACTCACGGTTGACTCTTGCCCACTGTGGCCATGGGAATGTCACCCCATCTCTGCTCCTTTGAGGAGCTCTTCTTCTAAGTGCCTACTGAAAGTGCATTCAGACACCTTGGTTCAGCCCACACCAGGAACAGGATAACTTCCAAGTCAGATTTTGATCCATGAGGAGGTGATACAGGATGAGCTGCTATGGAGATAGGTGATAGGGGAGGATCCAGAACAGATGTCAGAGAGGTTGGGAATGATGTGATCACAGGGTAGGCAAAGGGAGGTAAGGATTGGAAGGTGAGGTAGGAGGAGAATAAGGCTGGGGGGAGGTAAAGATGTGTGGCCCAAACTGGGCAGAGAGAGACATGCTTATAGGGCAAGAGGCAAGGGAAAAAGTGTGGCTCCAACTGGAGATGTTAGTTAAGTTTGCGCTATTGTCTCAAAGGATCTGAATTAGCTTGCTAAGGCTGCCATTACAAAGTACCACAGACTGGGTGGCTTAAACAATGGAAATTTATTTTCCCACAATTTTGGAGACATGAAGTCCAAGATCAAGGTGTTGGCAGAGTTGGTTCCTCCTTGGGACCACGAGGAAGAATCTGTTCTGCGCCTGTCCCTTAGCTTCTGGTGGTTTGTTGCCAATCTTTGGCATTTCCTGGCTTGTAGAACCATCACCCCGAACTCCGCCTTCGTCTTTGTGTGATGTTCTGCCTGTGTGTATGTCTGTCTCCAAATTTCCTCTTTACAAGGACACCAATCATATTGGATTAGGGTCCACCCTAAGATTTCATTTTGACTTGACTACCACTAAAAAAAACCCTCTCTCCAAGAGAGGTCATATTCTGAGATATTGGGTGTTAGGACTTCAACATATGAATTTTGGAGAGAGACAACTCAACCCATAAAAGGAGCCAAGGAACACTGGATGCTTAAGAATGAGTAATAAAACCCTCCACCTCTGTTCCCTCTTCATCTCTGACCCAGCAGGAGTGACACCAATGCTCCCACTCCAGGTTCAGACACTGGAGGGGCTGCTGCAGAGCGGCAGCCGGTGAGTCACCATCAAGCTACTGCTTCATCTCCAGGGAGAAACCTCACAAAACCTACTGTGTGTGTCTTTTAAAGCATAAGCTTAGCTCTTATATATTGAAATTTCTATTCTGAGCTATGGAAGTTAAAAAAAAAATAGATGTCTTTCAAGATAAAACAGATATTAGAGGTACAAAGGGACACCTTAGAAATCAAACTGTTTGAAGGACTATGTGTCAGTGACTCAGAAGTAATTAAGACATAATTAAGGCACACTGAAGGGACAGGGTTAATTCATACTCAGCACAGTGGAACCCAATCACAAATTGGAGCCCTTGTATCTTGAATCAGGAGAGGGGTTCTAGCCAAAGTCACCTGAGCATCTACAGGAGACATTTTGCTTTTGCAAAGCAACTGTTGTCTTTGTTCAGTGTCCTCCCTCAATCCTTCCAGTGACAGCCTCAGCCCCCTGCCCACAGGGGAGTCCGTGTAACCCACACTGAGTTAATCTAGCTCCATCCCCACCACCCAACCCGTTGCAGTATTCAGTCCAGATGCACACATGAATCAAACCAAGTCATTTCAAGCCCTTATCCAGAATTTTCCAGTGGAGCTGTGGGAAGGAAGCTCACTCTTGCCTGCTGGGTAGCAATTTGAGGAGGACGTGAATCTGCAGCTGTCACCACCAGCATGGGCAATGAAGTGAAGGCTCAACAGAGAGCCCAGGGAATTCCCTGGTGGTCCAGTGGTTAAGACTATGCACTTTCACTGCCAGGCCCAGGTTCAATCCCTGGTAGGTAACTAAGATCCCACAAGCCACGTTGTGTGGCCAAAAAAAATAGAGTGCCCAGTTATAATCTCCAAGAATCCAGAGTTGCCTTGTTCTGGCGTTCCTTCTTTTAATTAAAAAAATTTTTTTAAATAATAGCTTTACTGAGATATAATTCACACACCATTAATTTTGCTCATTTAAAGTGTACAGTTCAGTGGTTTTCAGTATATTCCCAAGGTTGTGCAACTTTCACCATTTAACATTAGAACACTTTCATCACCCCAAAAAGAAACCTCGTGCCTGTTAGCACTCACTTCCCCCAGTCCCCGGCAAGCGCCAGTCTGCTACTGGCTCTGAATTTTGCCTTTTCTGGACAGTTTCACTCTACTCTCACACTGGTTTAAAATTGTTTTGGGGTCTGCCTCCCCAGCCAAGGCAGGAACTGTCCTGGGAGGGAGCTAGGGATACCTGACAGGCACTCAGGGAAAGAAGATTCCCTAGTGGGGAGCCCTCCCCTCTATCTCATAATTTGGGCAGATGACCTAAGTTTGTCTCTTAGCTTGGAGCTTCTAGTGGACTCATACCTAGAGGGTGATGAAATTTTTTGGTGTGTGTAGTGAAATAGACATAACAAAAATGTTCCAATTTTAGACATTTCAAAGTATACAGTTGACGGGGCTTCCCTGGTGGCACAGTGGTTGAGAGTCTGCCTGCCAGTGCAGGGGACACAGGTTCGAGCCCTGGTCTGGGAGGATCCCACCTCCCGCAGAGCAACTGGGCCTGTGAGCCACAACTGCTGAGCCTGCGCATCTGGAGCCTGTGCTCCGCAACAGGAGAGGTCTCGGTGGTGAGAGGCCCGCGCACCGTGATGAAGACTGGCCCCTGCTTGCCGCAACTAGAGAAAGCCCTCGCACAGAAACGAAGACCCAACACAGCCAAAAATAAATAAACAAATAAATGAATAATAAAGTATACAGTTGAGTGATATTAAGTACATTCACATTTTTGTGCAACCTTAACTACTTTCCATCTCCAGAACATTTTCATCTTCCTACTGAAACTCTGTATGCATTAAACAATAACTCCCTTTCTCCCCCTCCCTGTTCCCCTGCTCCTCCTGGCAGTCTCTTTTCTACTTTCTGTCTCTATGAATGTGAAGACTCTAGGGACCTCAAACAAGTGGAATCCTACAATATTTGTCCTTTTGTGACGGGCTTATTTCACTTAGCATAATGTTTTGAAGGTTCCACTGTGTTGTAGCATGTGTCAGTACTTCATTCCTTTTTTCCCCAAACTTTTTCTATTGTGATAAAATACATATAACATAAATTTTATCATCTTAACTATCTTTAAGTGTAAGTTCACTGTTATTAAATACATTCATAATGTTCTGCTACCGTCACCACCATCCACTTCCAGAACGCTTTTCATCTTGTAAAACTGAAATTCTATACCCATTAAACAATCACTCCCCATTCATTCCTTCCTCCCAGACAGTGGAAACTACCATTCTGCCTTCTGTCTCTATGATTTGGACTAATCTATATACTCTCTATAGACTATATGACAACTGCATGTACTCTATAAGTGGAAATATACAGTATTTATCTTTTTGTGACTGGTTTGTTTCACTTAATATAATGTCCTCAAGGTTCATCCATGTTGTAGCCTATGTCAGAATTTCCCTCCTTTTAAAAGCTTAATAATATTCCATTACATGTATATTCCACATTTTGCTTATCCATTCATGCATCAATGAACACTTAGTTTGCTTCCGCTTTTTGGCTGTTGTGAATAACGCTACTATGACCATGGGGTACAAATATTTCTCTGAGACCCTGCTTTCAATACTTTTGGGCATATACTCAGAAGTGGAATTGTCAGGTCATATGGTAATACTATTTTTGATTTTTGGAGGAACCACCATACTATTTTCCATAGTGGTTACACCATTTTTCATTCCTACATTCCCGAGCACAAGGGTTCCAATTTTCCCACATCCTTCTAAACGCTTGTTTCTGTTTTGGTGTTGTTGTTGTTGTTTTAATAGTAGGCATCTTAAAAGGTGTGAGGTAGAATCTCACTGTAGTTTGATTTTCATTTCCCTAATGATTAGTGATGTTGAGCATCTTTTCATGTGCTTATTGGCCACTTTTATATCTTCTTTGGAGAAATGTCTATTCAAGTCCTTTGCCCATTTTTGAATCAGATTATTTTTTTTGTTTCTTGAGTTGTAGGAGTTCTCTATATATTCTGGATATTAATCCTTTATCAGCAATATGATTTGAAAATATTTTCTCCTAAAGCAAATCTCTTGTAGATAGCATAAAGTTGTGTCAATTTTTAAATCCATTCTGCCCATTTCTCTTTTTTAACTGGAGAATTTAATCTATTTACATTTAAATTAATTACTGGCAAGGAGAGACTTACTTATGTCATCTTGCTATTTGTTTTCCATATGTCATTTATCTCTCATTTCCTACATTACTGTCTTCTTTTATGCTTAGTTTATTTTTTATAATGAAACACATTTTTTATTTCCTTTTGTGTATATTCTATATCTATTATCTTTGTGGTAACTATGGAGATTATACTGAACATACTAAACTTGTAACACTCTAACTTGAATTTATACTAGCTTAATTTCAGCAACATATAATACTCTGCTCTTTTACAGCTCCATCCCCACCCCTTTTAGTTATTGATGTCATAAAATTGTGTCTTTATCTATTGTATATGCAAAACATAAATTAATAATTCTTTTAAATGCATTAGTATCAAATTATGTGGAAAACAAAATGTGGAGTTACAAACCAAAATTACAATAATACTAGCTTTTAGACTAACAATTATTTTTGTTAATGTGTTAGTCTCTTACATCATATAGAAAATAAAAAGTGAAATTACAAACTGATGTTACAGTAATACTAGCTTTTATAATTGCCCACGTATTTACCTTTACTGACATCTATATATCTTCATATGGCTTCAAGTTGCTGTCTAACGCCCTTTCATTTCAACCTACAGGACTCCATTTAGCATCTCTTTCAAGACAAATCTAATGTCAATTAATTTCCTTGGTTTTTGTTTATCAGGGAATGTCTTAATTTCTCCCTCACTTTTGAACAACAGTTTTGCCAGATGTAGGATTCTTGGTTGACAGCTTTTTTTCTTTTAGCACTTTGAATATATCAGCTCATTGCCTTCTGGCCTCCAAAATTTCTGAAGAGAAATCTGCTGATGGTCTTACTGAAGATCTCTTGTATGTGAGTAGGTTCTCTCTTGCTGCTTTCAAGATTCTGTCTCTGTGTTTGGAAAGTTCGATTCTAATGTGTCTCAGTGTGAATCTCTTTGAGTTTGAAACTCTTTGGAGTTCATTGAACTTCTTGGTTGTCTGTATTCATCAAATTTGGGAAGTTTTCAGTCATTATTTCTTCCAATATTCTCTCTGCTCCTTTCTCTTTCCC
>NW_006785931.1:296268-311341 GCF_000442215.2 Lipotes vexillifer
TCTTTCCCTTCTCCTTCTAAGATTCTCTCAATGTGTATGTTGGTCTACTTAATGGTGACTCATAAGTCCCTTATGCTCTACTCACTTTTCTTCAATCTTTTTTCTTTCTGTTCCTCAGATTCAATAACTTCCATTGTACTCTCTTCAAGTTCACTGATTCTTTCTTCTGGCTGGTCCAATATGCCTTTGAATCCTTCTAGTGAATTTTTAAATTTCGATTCTTATATTTTTCCATTGCAAAACTTATTTTTGGTTTCTTTTTAGATTTTCTATCTCTTTATTTTATTTCCATTTTGTTCATACATCTTTTTCTTGACTTTCTCCACACCTTTAAGACAGTTGTTTTAAAGTCTTTATCTAAGAGATCCATCATAAGGTCTTTTTCGAGGACAGTTTCTGTTGATTTATTTTTTTACTTTAAATAGGCCATACTACCACACACCAGTCAGAATGGCCATCATCAAGAAGTCTGCAGACGATAAATGCTGAAGAGGGTGTGGAGAAGGGGGAGCCTTCTTGCACTGTTGGTAGGAATGTAAATTGATGCAGCCACTACGGAGAACAGTATGGAGGTTCCTTAAAAAACTAAAAATAGAACTACCATACAACCCAGCAGTCCCACTGCTGGGCATATACCCTGAGAAAACCATAATTCAAAAAGGCTTATGTACCACAATGTTCATTGCAGCTCTATTTGCAATAGCCAGGACATGGAAGCCGCCTCAGTGTCCATCGACAGATGAATGGATAAAGAAGATGTGGCACATATATACAATGGAATATTGCTCAGCCATAAAAAGAAACGAAATTGAGTCATTTATAGTGAGGTGGATGGACCTAGAGTCTGTCATACAGAGTGAAGTAAGTCAGAAAGAGAAAAACAAATACTGTATGCTAACACATATATATAGAATCTAAAAAAAAAAAAAAAGGTTCTGAAGAACCTAGGGGCAGGACAGGAATAAAAACTGAGACATAGAGAAAGGACTTGAGGACACAGAGAGTGGAAAGGGTAAGCTGGGATGAAGTGAGAGAGTGGCATGGACATATATACACTACCAAATGTAAAATAGATAGCTAGTGGGAAGCAGCTGCATAGCGCAGGCTGATCAGCTCAGTGCTTTGTGACCACCTAGAGGGGTGGGACAGGGAGGGTGGGAGGGAGACGCAAGAGGGAGGAGATATGGGGATATATGTATGTGTATAGCTGACTCACTTTGTTATAAAGCAGAAACTAACACACCATTGTAAAGCAATTATACTCCAACAAAGATGTTAAAAAATAATAATAATAATAAAAAACTAAATAGGCCATACTTTCCTGTTTCTTTGTAGGTCTCATGATTTTGTTATTGTTGTTGGAAATTGGACATTTGAATCTAATAATGTGCTAAATCTGGAAATTAGATTCTCCCCCTTCCCCTGGGTTTGCTAGGGTTTTTGCTTTTATTTCTGTTTTTAAATTGGTGTAGGCTCTCTCTGTGCCCTGGAGCAGACTGAGGTGAAAACATAAGGTCTTCTCAGGTCTTTTGTGAGCCTACACCTTTCCCTGGTCATGTGTGGTGACTCTAAGTTCCCTAATATAAGCAATTGATTCTGAATGCCCTAACCTTTAATATCTGGAGCCTAAAAAGGAAAAAAGAGAAAAATGAAGGGGTACTGTAAGTTCCCTGGAAGTCTCCAGTTGGAGGGAAAGGGACTTGCAACAATGGGAGGAGATGCAACAACAATGGCCACTACCACTTTGTGATGAGAAGGAGCATATGCAATCAGACCACAGATCCTTGATATTTGGAGGACAAGGTCCTTTTTGCCCACCCTGGCTCCCAAAGCTGTGTGCAAGTAGTTCCAAGTACAAGTGCGCAGCTGCTTGCCATGGGACTGGAAGTGGGGGATGGGTAGCTAAGAGCTGAAATTGACCACAGTTTTACCATCCAAACTTCCTCTGAAAGTTGCAAGCCTGCAGTAGACTCCAGAGTTCCAAAATATCTACACCAGATAGATCCTACCAGTGTAATTATTGTCCAGGTGGAGAGGTGGATTCCTGGTGCTTCCCACTCTGTCATCTTCCCAGAATCCTCTGTTGGTTCTGGCTTTCCTCTCAGCTCTGTGAGCTACCCCAGTACCTATCCAATAAATCTAATGTTGAAACTAAGCTGGGTTTGGCATTCTGTTACTTACAACCAATAGAATCCTGAAAAATACACTTGGATTCTGTTCTAAGACTATAGAAAATGAAATATTTTTCCCATAATTGAATACAGCTGTACATGGCTAACAGTAACTGAGGGTTTAATAAGTGCCAGGCACCGTTAACTCAAACCGAAAGTTTCCCTGGTACTTTTGCTAGCCCTTCGCTGAACCCGTGAACAAGTATATCATAACTAGGCGGGGGATAACCTCCCATGGTCCCAGTCTGTCTCAGCTGAGGTCTGCCTTAGGACACTTAGCAATGATAATGACAGGACCTGGTGCAATGAAAGAGCAGCACATGAAGAATGAGTTACCATGTAAAAACCTCAGAAACTATCTCAGCATTTGAAGCTTAATTATAGAGTAAAAAAATTTCAAAACCTCAGGTAGGCCTGTCAGAAATATTTACCTCACCTTTTTTTTTTTTTTCCTGCAGTACGCGGGCCTCTCACTGTTGTGGCCTCTCCCGTTGCGGAGCACAGGCTCCGGATGCGCAGGCTCAGCGACCATGGCTCACAGGCCCAGCTGCTCCGCGGCATGTGGGATCTTCCCAGACAGGGGCATGAACCTGTGTCCCCTGCATCAGCAGGCGGACTCTCAACCACTGCGCCACCAGGGAAGCCCTTACCTCACCTTTTTAACCAAGCCTGGGCTGACAGTTCTCTGGGCTCATGGTTATTATCCCTACACTAACATGCAGCGAGTCACCACATGTTCCCTAACTCCCCTGAAATAGAGCGTAAATGCCTTAACCTTACCCTTTGCAATCTCACCCAGCCTCTTCTTATATCTTAACTTCTACCTCACCCCGCTGTTTCCTGATTTGCTTCAGCCTTGGAGAACTACTCTCAGCTTCCCATCCATGCCTTGCGTGGTCCCATCTCTGCTTCCTTGCTGATGTCATGCCTTCTGCTGGTCCTCTTACCCTTAAAGGCCAGCTCAGATGCTTTTCTATTGGTACAACCAGAAATGTGACTTATTGATCCTTGAACTCCTAGGGCTCCTTGATTGTGCCTCTCTGGTGACCCTTGCTTTTCGTGTAGCTCTTGTGAGTGTACCCTCGCCTCCTTGACTGTGTGCTCTCTTAGGCTAGAGACTATAGCTTTATATTATCCACACAACCTAAAGGAATTTACAATAAATTTTTTGTTGACTGAATGAATAAACAAAGGAAAGTTTTTTGGCACTCAAGGCTCTCCATTATCTAGCCTAACTCTATTAATCCATTTTCTTTCGGTTCTTTCTAAATATGCTTCATGCAGGTGGTTCTTGCCATTGTTCCCTGGGTATACGCAGTTGACATGAAGTTTTTTTCTCATATTAACTCTTCATGTACCTTTTCATTTATTCAGTCATGTATCCATTCATTCACTTATTCACTCATTCACTCATTCATCCTGTCACTCAAATATTCACTGAGCATCTGTTGGTTGCTAGCTGCTGTGCAGAGGCACCAAGAACACAAAATGTCCAATATAATAGGAGAGACAGATGTGTAAACTGAGCACTACAAATACTGTGTGGTGTATTTGGTACATAAAAGAGGTAAGTACACAGTAAATGTGGAGACAGAAGAGGGAGTGGGTAACTCTCCCTGGGAGGTAGGAGACCACGTTCAGGAAAATTTCACAGAGGAAATGTACCTTCAAAACCAAGTATCATCTAGAAGGTTGTTGTTAAGAGTGGACTCACATTACTCAGCCATAAAAAGGAATGAAATTGGGTCATTTGTAGAGACGTTGATGGATCTAGAGAGTGTCATACAGAGTGAAGTAAGTCAGAAAGAGAAAAGCAAATATCGTAATAACGTATATATGTGGAATCTAGAAAAATGGTATAGATGATCTTATTTGCAAGGCAGAAATAGAGACACAGATGTAGAGAACAAATGTATGGATACCAAGGGGAAATAGGTGGGGTGGGAGGAATTAGGAAACTGGGATTGACACATATACATTATTGATACTATATGTAAAATAGACAACTGATGGGAACATACAGTATAGCGCAGGGAACTCTACCTAATACACTGTGGTAACCTAAATGGGAGGGAAGTCCAAAAGGGAGGGGATATCTGTATGTGTATGGCTGATTCATTTTGTTGTACAGTGCAGGCTAACACAACAATGTAAAGCAACCATACTCCAATAAAAATTAATTAAAAAAAAAAAAGAGTGGACTCACAGTAAAATGTGGTGGGCCGTCCTGGGTATGGCTCTTCTAGGCCCCTGTGACGCTCTGTCCCTAACTGAGAACTCTGGAGGCTGAATTTGGGTCTTTCCTCAGAATGGGATTACGAGTCCAAGACCCACTCAGACTTACTTTTTTTATCTTAATTTGCAACCCCTCCCAATTGTTTAATATCGTATTTGTTTAGATAAGTGAAATCTCCAGTTCTTCTCTAAACAAATCACACACCTGGCCTGTGACCAGTTCGGTTTCTTTAAAGTACCTGTGCCCGGTGTCATCTGCTTTGCCTCTATTTTATTAATCAAATTCTAGAGTTCAAGGGGTGATTCACTGGCACACCCCACATTTAACTGCTTTATATGAAAACTTCTCCTCCTTCACTAGGCTGTAAACTCCACGAAGCTGCGTTTTCTCCCCTAGCATAGCACCAACTGTACTAGGCCCATGATGAGGGGTCAGCGTCTCTTGAAAAAATGAACTCTATTCTCTCATGGGCAGTTCCCATTTCTCTCCATTCCTCTCCCCCTCCAACTTCTTATCCACTGACCCTATTCCCCTACCTCCTGCAGTAATTTGCCTTCTGACGATGTGGAGCAATCTGCTATCTAGGAAATGCAAAATGTTTTCAGGAGAGTGCAGAGCCTTCCCCTGGGGGAGGATATATGAATGTAGAACAGGATTAGACTGAGGTTTGAACTAGCTGACCTTTAACATTCTTCCCTCACTGAGATTTTATGATTCTGTCTTAAGTTACTGCTTCTAAGGTTCAAGCAGCTTGTTTCCCACACTTCCTTGTGCTACTGATTTTTTCAGGTGCTATTAGTGCAAAGTGTGGGGTAGGAGGGGGAATTTTCAGTATAAACCATACCTTTAAACTGAGGTTAGGATATTGCTAGCTGATAAAGCATGTTTATTGTGTGTTATTAATAAATTGTTAGGCAATCTTTGAATCACACAGTAGTAAATCAAAGAAAACCAAGTTCAAGGCTATTTAGAGGCATTAGTGTGTGTAACTATGCTTTGTAACCTCTGAGTACTATGCAAAAATAAGATGTTATTTTTGACACCATTATTACTTGTAGCTGTCCTAAACGTGTGATTTTCCTGACTCAATGTACAAGATAAAAAACTCCAAAGGTCTTTCTGTTCCTTATCAGTGTAAGATACCAGTAACAAGCAGAGATAATTTTCTCTTTTTTCCAATTCATCCTAGACTTGATCAATAGCCAGCCCAGAAATTTCAAATGACACAATTCACTCAAACAAGGCTGTGCATGCTTTTAATGTTTGAACAAAATTTGGAGGCCAAAAGAAAGTTTTCCCAAAGAGAAAACCTATCATCAGTGGACACTGGCATATCAGACAAAAACGGAGGCTAATCCTGATGGGAGCCTGCCTGGCCTCTTCCTGTTCCACAGGCACCCCAAACCAAAAATCACAGCAGCTGGGTTGTGCTACTAGATGTATGCAGTTCATCTCTTGGAAATATAAAGTCAAGGTGGACTAAGGTAATCAGTGCATCTGAGAACACACCCTCATATGCATGTGATTTCTGTAAATATGTCTGTTTGACTTTGAAGAGAGAATGACAAATTCTTGAATTATTTGCATTGTTCCAAAAGAATTTTGCCATGCTTATGAATTTCTTATGGAATTACATTAAATTAAATGAGTTGCACTGTGGAACGAAAACCACATTCACAGAAAGATAAACAAAATGAAAAGGGAGAGGACTGTGTACCAGATGAAGGAACAAGATAAAACCCCAGAGAAGCAACTAAATGAAGTGGAGATAATCAACTTTCCAGAAAAAGAATTCAGAATAATGTTAGTGAAGATGATCCAGAACCTCAGAAAAAGAATGGAGACAAAGATCGAGGAGTTGCAAGAAATGTTTAACAAAGACCTAGAAGAATTAAAGAACAAACAAACAGAGATGAACAATACAATAACTGAAATGAAAAATACCCTAGAAGGAATCAATAGCACACTAACTGAGGCACAAGAATGGAGAAGTGACCTGGAAGACAGAATGGTGGAATTCACTGTGATGGAACAGAATAAAGAAAAAAGAATGAAAAGCAATGAAGACAGCCTAAGAGACCTCTGGGACAACATTAAATACAGCAACATTCGCATTATAGGGGCCCCAGAAGGAGAAGAGAGAGAGAAAGGACCCGAGAAAATATTTGAAGAGATTACAGTCGAAAACTTCCCTAACGTGGGAAAGGAAATAACCATCCAGGTCCAGGAAGCACAGAGAGTCCCAGGCAGGATAAACCCAAGGAGAAACATGCCGAGACACACAGTAATAAAATTGACAAAAATTAAAGACAAAGAAAAGTTATTGAAAGCAACAAGGGAAAAACGACAAATAACATACAAGGGAACTCCCATAAGGTTAACAGCTGATTTCTCAGCAAAAACTCTACAAGCCAGAAGGGAGTAGCATGATATATTTAAAGTGATGAAACAGAAGAACCTACAACCAAGATTACTCTACCCGGCAAGGATCTCATTCAGATTTGACGGAGAAATCAAAAGCTTTACAGGCTAGCAAAAGCTAAGAGAATTCAGCACCACCAAACCAGCTCTACAACAAATGCTAAAGGATCTTCTCTAAGTGGGAAACACAAGAAAGAAAAAGACCTACAAAAACAAACACATAGGGCTTCCCTGGTGGCGCAGTGGTTGAGAATCCGCCTGCCAATGCAGGGGACACGGGTTCGTGCCCCGGTCCGGGAGGATCCCACATACCACGGAGCGGCTGGGCCCGTGGGCCATGGCTGCTGAGCCTGTGCGTCCAGAGCCTGTGCTCCGCAACGGGAGAGGCCACAACAGTGAGAGGCCCGCGTACCACAAAAAAAAAAAACAAACAAACAAAAAAACAAACAAACAAAAAAAACAAACACATAACAATTAAGAAAATGGTAATAGGAACATACATATCGATAATTACCTTAAATGTGAATGGATTAAATGCTCCAAACAAAAGACACAGGCTCACTGAATGGATACAAAAACAAGACCCTTATATATGCTGTCTACAAGAGACCCACTTCCAACATAGGGACACATACATACTGAAAGTGAGGGGATGGAAAAATATATTCCACACAAATGGAATTCAAATGAAAGGGGAATAGTAATACTCATATCAGTTAAAATAGACTTTAAAATAAAGAATGTTACAAGAGACAAGGAAAGACACTACATAATGATCAAATGATCAATCTAAGAAGAAGATATAACAATTATAAATATATATACACCAAACATAGGAGCACCTCAATATATAAAGCAACTGTTAACAGCTATAAAAGAGGAAACTGGCAGTAACACAATAATAGTGGGGGACTTTTAACACCGCACTTACACCAATGGACAGATCATCCAAAGAGAAAATTAATAAGGAAACACAAGCTTGAAATGACACAATAGACCAGAAAGAGTTAATTGATATTTATAGGACATTCCATCCAAAAACAGCGGATGACATTTTCTTCTCAAGTGCACACGGAACACTCACCAGGATAGATCACATCTTGGGCCACAAATCAAGCCTTGGTAAATTTAAGAAAATTGAAATCATATCAAGCATCTTTTCCGACCACAATGCTATAAGATTAGAAATCAATTACAGGGAAAAAAACATTAAAAATACAAATACATGGAGGCTAAACAATACACTACTAAATAACCAAAAGATCACTGAAGAACTCAAAGAGGAAATCAAAAAATACCTAGACACAAATGACAATGAAAACACGATGATCCAAAACCTATGGGATGCAACAAAAGCAGTTTTAAGAGGGAATTTTATAGCAATACAATCCTACCTCAAGAAACAAGAAAAATCTCAAGTAAACAATCTAACTTTACACCTAAAGGAACTAGAGAAAGAAGAACAAACAAAACCCAAAGTTAGTAGAAGGAAAGAAATCATAAAGATCAGAGCAGAAATAAATGAAATAGAAATAAAGAAAACAATAGCAAAGATCAATAAAACTAAAAGTTGGTTCTTTGAGAAGATAAACAAAATTGATAAACCTTTAGCCAGACTCATCAAGCAAAAGAGGGAGAGGACTCAAATCAATAAAATTAGAAAGGAAAAGGAGAAATCACAATGGACACCACAGAAATACAAAGCATCATGAGAGACTACTACAAACAACTCCATGCCAATCAAATGGACAACCTGGAAGACGTGGACAAATTCTTAGAAAGTTATAACCTTCCAAGACTGAACCAGGAAGAAATAGAAAATATGAACAGACCAATCACAAGTAATGACATTGAAACTGTGATTAAAAATCTTCCAACAAACTAAAGCCCAGGACCAGATGGCTTCACAGGCGAATTCTATCAAACATTTAGAGAACAGCTAACACCTATCCTTCTCAAACTCTTCCAAAATATAGCAGAGGGAGGAACACTCCCCAACTCATTCTACGAGGCCACCATCACCTTGATACCAAAACCAGACAAGGATGTCACAAAGAAAGAAAACTACAGGCCAATATCACTGATGAACATAGATGCAAAAATCCTCAACAAAATACTAGCAAACAGAATCCAACAGCACATTAAAAGGATCATACACCATGATCAAGTGGGGTTTATTCCAGGAATGCAAGGATTCTTCAATATACACAAATCTATTAATGTGATAAGCCATATTAACAAATTGAAGGAGAAAAACCATATGATCATCTCAATAGATGCAGAGAAAGCTTTCGACAATATTCAACACCGATTTATGATAAAAACCCTGCAGAAAGTAGGTGTAGAGGGAACTTTCCTCAATATAATAAAGCGCGTATATGACAAGCCCACAGCCAACATCATCCTCAGTGGCGAAAAACTGAAAGCACTTCCACTAAGGTCAGGAACAAGACAAGGTTGCCCACTCTCACCACTCTTATTCAACATAGTTTTGGAAGTTTTAGCCACAGCAATCAGAGAAGAAAAGGAAATAAAAGGAATCCAAATCGGAAAGGAAGAAGTAAAGCTGTCACTGTTTGCAGATGACATGATACTATACATAGAGAATCCAAAAGATGCTGCCGGAAAACTACTAGAGCTAATCAATGAATTTGGTAAAGTAGCAGGATACAAAATAAATGCACAGAAATCTCTGGCATTCCTATATACTAATGATGAAAAATCTGAAAGTGAAATCAAGAAAACACTCCCATTTACCATTGCAACAAAAAGAATAAAATATCTAGGAATAAACCTACCTAAGGAGACAAAAGACCTGTATGCAGAAAATTATAAGACACTGATGAAAGAAATTAAAGATGATACAAACAGATGGAGAGATATACCATGTTCTTGGATTGGAAGAATCAACATTGTGAAAATGACTCTACTTCCCAAAGCAATCTATAGATTCAATGCAATCCCTATCAAACTACCACTGGCATTTTTCACAGAACTAGAACAAAAAATTTCACAATTTGTATGGAAACACAAAAGACCCCGAATAGCCAAAGCAATCTTGAGAACAAAAAATGGAGCTGGAGGAATCAGGCTGCCTGACTTCAGACTATACTACAAAGCTACAGTAATCAAGACAGTATGGTACTGGCACAAAAACAGAAAGATAGATCAATGGAATAGGATAGAAAGCCCAGAGATAAACCCATGCACATATGGTCACCTTATCTTTGATAAAGGTGGCAGGAATATACAGTGGAGAAAGGACAGCCCCTTCAATAAGTGGTGCTGGGAAAACTGGACAGGTACATGTAAAAGTATGAGATTAGATCACTCCCTAACACCATACACAAAAATAAGCTCAAAATGGATTAAAGACCTAAATGTAAGGCCAGAAACTATCAAACTCTTAGAGGAAAACATAGGCAGAACACTCTATGACATAAATCACAGCAAGATCCTTCTTGACCCATCTCCTAGAGTAATGGAGATAAAAACAAAAATAAACAAATGGGACCTAATGAAACTTCAAAGCTTTTGCACAGCAAAGGAAACCATAAACAAGACCAAAAGACAGCCCTCAGAATGGGAGAAAATATTTGCAAATGAATCAACTGACAAAGGATTAATCTCTAAAATTTACAGGCAGCTCATGCAGCTCAATAACAAAAAAATAAACAACCCAATCCAAAAATGGGCAGAAGACCTAAATAGACATTTCTCCAAAGAAGATATACAGACTGCCAACAAACACATGAAAGAATGCTCAACATCATTAATCATTAGAGAAATGCAAATCAAAACTACAATGAGATATCATCTCACACCAGTCAGAATGGCCATCATCAAAAAATCTAGAAACAATAAATGCTGGAGAGGGTGTGGAGAAAAGGGAACACTCTTGCACTGCTGGTGGGAATGTGAATTGGTTCAGCCACTATGGAGAACAGTATGGAGGTTCCTTAAAAAACTACAAATAGAACTACCATATGACCCAGCAATCCCACTACTAGGTATATACCCTGAGGAAACCAGAATTCAGAAAGAGTCATGTACCAAAATGTTCATTGCAGCTCTATTTACAATAGCCCGGAGATGGAAACAACCTAAGTGCCCATTGTCGGATGAATGGATAAAGAAGATGTGGCACATATATACAATGGAATATTACTCAGCCATAAAAAGAAACGAAATTGAGCTATTTGTAATGAGGTGGATAGATCTAGAGTCTGTCATACAGAGTGAAGTAAGTCAGAAAGAGAAGGACAAATACCGTATGCTAACACATATATATGGAATTTAAGAGAAAAAAAAATGTTATGAAGAACCTAGGGGTAAAACAGGAATAAAGACACAGACCTACTGGAGAACAGACTTGAGGCTATGGGGAGGGGGAAGGGTGAGGTGTGTTAGGGCGAGAGAGAGACATGGACATATATATACTAACAAACGTAAGGTAGATAGCCAGTGGGAAGCAGCCGCATGGCACAGGGAAACCGGCTCGGTTCTTTGTGGCTGCCTGGAGGGGTGGGATAGGGAGGGTGGGAGGGAGGGAGACAAAGAGGGAAGAGATATGGGAACATATGTATATGTATAACTGATTCACTCTGTTATAAAGCAGAAACTAACACACCAGTGTAAAGCAATTATACCCCAATAAAGATGTTAAAAAAAAAAAATCTTCCAACGAACAAAAGTCTAGGACCAGATGGCTTCACAGGTGAATTCTATCAAACATTCAGAGAAGAGCTAACACCCATCCTTCTCAAACTCTTCCAAAAAATTGCAGAAGAAGGAACACTCCCAAACGAATTCTACAAGGCCACCTGATACCAAAACCAGACAGATATACTCCAAAAAAAAGAAAATTACAGACCAATATCACTGATGAATATAGATGCAAAAATCCTCAACAAAATATGAGCAAACAGAATCAAACAACACATTAAAAGGATCATACACCATGATCAAGTGGGATTTATCCCAGGGATGCAAGTATGCTTCAGAATACACAAATAAATATGATGCACCATATTAACAAATTGAAAAATAAAAACCATATGATCATCTCAATAGATGCAGAAAAAGCTTTTGACAAAAATTCAACACCCATTTATTATAAAAACTCTCCAGAAAGTGGGAATAGAGCAAACCTACCTCAACATCATAAAGGCCATATATGACAAACCCACAGCCAACATTGTCCTCAACGGTGAAAAACTGTAAGCATTTCCTCTAAGATCAGGAACAAGACAAGGATATCCACTCTCACCACTATTATTCGACACAGTGTTGGAAGTCCTAGATACAGCAATCAGAGAAGAAAAAGAAATAAAAGGAATACAGATTGGAAAAGAAGAAGTAAAACTGTCACTATTTGCAGATGACATGATGCCATACATAGTGAATCCTAAAGATGTCACCAGAAAGCTACTAGAGCTAATCAATGAATCTGGTAAAGTTGCAGGATACAAAATTATTGCACAGAAATCTCTTGCATTCCTATACACTAACAATGAAAGATCAGAAGTAGAAATTAAGGAAACAATCCCATTCACCATTGCAACAAAAAGAATAAAATACCTAGGAATAAACCTACCTAAGGAGGTAAAAGACCTGTACTAAGAAAACTGTAAGCCACTGAAAAAAGGAATCAAAGATGACACAAACAGAGGGAGAGATATACCATGTTCTTGGATTGGAAGAATCAATATTGTGAAAAATGACTATACTACCCAAAGCAATCTACAGATTCAATGCAATCCCTATCAAATTACCAGTGGCCTTTTTTCCAGAACTAGAACAAAAATCTTAAAATTTGTTTGGAGACACAAAAGACTCCAAATAGCCAAAGCAGTCTTGAGGGAATAAAACAGAGTTGGAGGAATCAGGCTCCTTGACTTCAGACTATACTACAAAGCTATAGTAATCAAGACAATATGGTACTGGCACAAAAACAGAAATATAGATCAATGGAACAGGATAGAAAGCCCAGAGATAAACCCACGCATGTATGGTCAACTAATCTATGACAAAGGAGGCAAGTATATACAGTGGAGAAAAGACAGTTTCTTCAGTAAATGGTGCTGGGAAAACTGGACAGCTACACATAAAAGAATGAAATTAGAACACTCCTTAACACCATACACAACAAGAAACTCAAAATGGATTAAAGACCTAAATGTGGGGCTTCCCTGGTGACGCAGTGGTTGAGAGTCTGCCTGCTGATGCAGGGGACATGGGTTCGTGCCCTGGTCCGGGAGGATCCCACATGCCACAGAGCAGCTGGGCCCATGAGCCATGGCTGCTGAGCCTGCACGTCCAGAGCCTGTGCTCCACAACGGGAGAGGCCACAACATTGAGAGGCCTGCGTAATGCAGAAAAAAAAAAAAAAAAAAAAGACCTAAATGTAAGGCCAGACACTATAAAACTCTTAGAGGAAAACATAGGAAGAACACTCTTTGACATAAATCACAGCAAGATCTTTTTTGACCCACCTCCTAGAGTAATGGAAATAAAAACAAAAATAAACAAATGGCACCTAATGAAACTTAAAAGCTTTTGCACAGCAAAGGACACTATAAACAAGACAAAAATACAACCCTCAGAATGGGAGAAGATATTTGCAAATGAATCAACAGACAAAGGATTAATCTCCAAAATATATGAACAGTTCTTGCAGCTCAATATTAAAAAAACAAACAAACCAATCAAAAAATGGGCAGAAGACCTAAATAGACATTTCTCCAAAGAAGACATACAGATGGCCAAGAGGCCCATGAAAAGGTGCTCAACATCACAAATTTTTAGAGAAATGCAAATCAAAAGTACAATGAGGTATCACCTCACACTGGTTAAATAGAATGGGCATCATCAGAAAACCTACAAACGGCAAATGCTGAAGAGGGTGTGGAGAAAAGGGAGCTCTGTTGCACTGTTGGTGGGAATGTAAATTGATACAGCCACTGTGGAGAACACTATGGAGGTTTCTTAAAAAACTAAAAATAGAATTACCATTTGACCCAGCAATCCCACTACTGGGCATATACCCAGAGAAAACCATAATTCAAAAAGAGTCATAAGTCAAAAAGAGTCAGTCAACAGTGTTCACTGCAGCACTATCTACAACAGCCAGGACATGGAAGCAACCTAAGTATCCATCAACAGATGAATGGGTAAAGAAGATGTGGCACATATATACAATGGAATATTACTCAGCCATAAAAAGGAACGAAATTGGGTCATTTGTAGCAACGTGGATGGACCTAGAGACTGTCATACAGTGTGAAGTAATTCAGAAAGAGAAAAACAAATATCATATATTAACACATATATGTAGAATCTAGAAAAATGGTACAGATGAACCGGTTTGCAAGGCAGAAATAGAGACACAGATGTAGAGAAAAAACATATGGATACCAAGGGGGGAAGGTGGGGGGGGGGGGGGATGAACTGGGAGATTGCGATTGACATATATACACTAATATGTATAAAACAGATAACTAATAAGAACCTGCTGTATAAAAGATTAAAAAAAAACAAGGATGCACACACTTGCTTTTATTCAACAACCTGCTGTAAAAGATTAAAAAAAAACAAGGATGCACACACTTGCTTTTATTCAACATAGTATTGAATGTCCTAGCCACAGCAATCAAACAAGAAAAGGAAATAAAAGGCATCCACATTCAAAAGAAAACAGTAAAACTGTCATTGTTTGCAGATGACATGGTACTATGTATAGAAATCCTAAAGATGACATTAAAAAACTGTTAGAACTAATAAATGAATTCAGTAAAGTTGAAAGATACAAAATTAATATGCAGAAATCTGTTCCATTTCTATACACTAATAAAAGAGAAATTAAGAAAATGATCTCATTTATAAGTGCATCACAAAGAATAAAATATCTAAGAATAAATCTAACCAAAGAGGTAAAAGATGTGTATTCTGAAAACTATAAGATACTGATGAAGGAAATTGAAGATGACACAAACAAATGGAAAGATATTCCATGCTCATGAATTGGAAGCACTACTATTGTTAAAATGACCAGGGGCTTCCCTGGTGGCGCAGTGGTTGAGAGTCCGCCTGCCGATGCAGGGGATACGGGTTCGTGCCCCGGTCTGGGAGGATCCCACATGCCGTGGAGCGGCTGGGCCCGTGAGCCATGGCCGTTGAGCCTGCTCGTCCGGAGCCTGTGCTCCACAATGGGAGAGGCCGCAGCAGTGAGAGGCCCACATACGGC
>NW_006785931.1:311355-314607 GCF_000442215.2 Lipotes vexillifer
CAAATCGGGAAAAAAAAAAAAAAAAAAAAAAAAATGACCATACAACCCACAAGGTAATCCAGATTCAATGCAATCTCTATCAAAATACTGAAGGCATTTTTCACAGAACTAGAACAAATAGTTATAAAATTGGTATGGAAATGCAGAAGATCCCAAATAGCCCAAGCAATCTTGAGAAAGAAGAGCAAAGCTGGAAGGATCATGCCCCCTGATTTCAAACTAGACTACAAAGCTGCAGTAATCAAAACAGTATGGTACTGGCACAAAAACAGGTACATAGATCAATGGAACGGAATAGAGAGCCCAGAAATAAACCTACACCTATATGAGCAGTTAATCTATGATAAAAGGGGTAAGAATACACAATGGGGAAAAGATAGCCTCTTCAGTAAATGGTGTTGGGAAACTGGACAGCTCCATGCAAAAGAATCAAACTGGACAACTTTCTCATGCTCTGCACAAAAATAAATTTAAAATGGATTAAAGACTTAAGTGTAAGACCTGAAACCATAAAAATTCTGGAAGAAAATATAAGCAGTATGCTCTTAGACATTAGTCTTAGCAATTTTTTTTTTTTTTTTTTGCATATATCTCCTCAGGCAAGGGAAAGAAAAACCAACATAACCATATGGGACAACGTCCAACTAAAAAAGCTTTTACACAGCAAAGGAAACTATGAACAACACAAAAGGTTAGCCTACTGAATAGGAGAAGATATTTGCAAATGATATATCTAATAAGGGGCTAATATCCAAAATATGCAAAGAACTCCTGCAACTCAACATCAAAAAAAATCTGATTAAAAAATTGGGAGAGGATCTTAACAGATATTTTTCCAAAATCATACAGATTGCCAACAAGCACATTAAAAAAAATGTTCAACATTGCTAATCATCGGAGAAATGCAAATCAAAAGCACCATGAGATACCACCACACACCTCTCAGATTGGCAATCATCAAAAAGGCAACAAATAGCAAGTATTGGGAAGGGTGTGGAGAAAAAGGAACCTTCATGCACTGTTGATGGGAATGTAAACTGGTGCAGCCACTATGGAAAACAGTATGGAGGTTCCTCAAAAAAATAAGAATAGAACTACCACCTGATCCAGGTATCCCACTTCTGGGTATTTATCCAAAGACTATAAAAGCACTAATTCAAAAAGACATCTGCACCCTTATGTTCATCGCAGCATTATTTGCAATAGCTAAGACATGGAAACAACCTAAGTGTCCATCAACAGATGAATGGATAAAGAAGGCATGGTATATACATACAGTGGAATATGTTTACTAGACTTACCATGGTGACCATTTCAAAATGTATGAAAATGTCAAATCACTATGTAATACAGCTGAAACTGATATAATATTGTACCTCAACTATATTCCCATAAAATAAGAATGAATGAATGAATGTCATACCTCCCTCCAAGCCTCTTTCTACCATTGTAATCATTGAAGTTTTATTGCCAAACTTTGAAGACAAGATATAGAATAAAGTGTTTCCGGGAACAGAGATATATGAGGGGCATGTCAGGACTCTGTTAAGACGACCACACATCCCTCCTTCAGTCAGTGCCTGAGGCATCTGATCTTTGCTTCTGCAGTATTTAGAATGGACAGTATTTAAGGCAAATCAGCCCTGACACCACATACAGTCTTGGAATTAGGTATTAGGCCAATTAACCTACAGGCTCAGAAACACAGCCAGGTTAAGGGAGTGGGTGGGTGACATTCGAAATGATCCAAGTCTTCAAAATGTGGTTTCAAATCAGGATCAGTTATGAAGCTGCCCAAGTAAACCTCAGCGTAGAGCAATCCCTAGAAAATAAATTTCGGACATCGGGGTGGTAGCAAGGAAAGGAACTTTTTCCTTGCAAACCATTACCCAGAGCATCAATCATCATGATGGCAGATAAATCATAGTTCATCTCCAGCATTTATTAAAGTGCCCAAAATATCATAGATACTCAATATTTATTAGACAAATGAATCTCAGCTTTTTAGAATGTTTCACAGTTGGTTCCACGTAGAAATGAAGGATTAAGCAAATGCTTCTAATCTGACTCCCTCCAGAACCCCCCTAAAACTCGTAAGGATCAGGGAGAGGGAGAGGAAGCAATAACAACATAATTTTGGAGGCTAGAAAGAGTGATAAAGGACCTGGCAGACCTGAGAAAACCAAACGCTAAGTTAGTGGTATTGCAAAACCCTCTGGATGTGGAGTGAAGATGCAGGAGGGCTGAAATAAGAGAACTGGTTGGAGGTTGGAAGCTACTTGAGAGGTAGCTACTTTTATACCCTACCTTCTCCCCCACTTTTTTCCACTGGGTGACTCCCCTCTCCCTACTCTAACAGAAGTGGAGGTTTATTCACTTTTTTTTTTTTTTCCAAAGCTGAAGGGGCTTAGGGACTCTAGCAAGAAAACAGGGATTAATTAATGTAAGCACACCAAATGCTCAGATCTTCTCCCAATTCCTGATGGTTTAGAAATCAACCCTTACCCTCCAGACAGAAGATTGGAGAAGACTTCTCTAAGGAATATGAGTAGCCCAAGTGAAAAAAAATCCCTAAAGACAGTGATACGGAGTGGGATGGGGTGAAGGGTGGAATTCCTTAACAAAGAGCTTACTCATATCATCCTTCAGTAAAATTTATGGTCAATAAGTCTTCCCGAAAGCATAGAGCTTCTCATCAGCTTTTTGCTATCCCACCCTTTAAATATAAGCAGGCAACTAGGATTACCAAACATCAGAGGAAATCTTAATAGGAAAGATAACCGAAGGACCTAAATTGCCAGATTAAAAGAGCCCACAATTACCCAGCTCAATGAATGGAAACAGAGCCATATCAAGCACATTATCATGAAATTCTAGAACACCAGACACAGAGACAACATCCTCTATACTTCTAAAGAGAAAAAGCACATATACAAATGAGTAGGAATCAGAATGGCATCAGACTTGTCAACAACCACCCTGAACCCTGAACTCTGAGGACAGTAGAGCAATGCCTCCAAAATTCTGAAAGAAAATGATTTCCTAGTTATACCTAAAATTCTATACCCAGACAAACTGTCCATCAAAGATAAAAGTAGAATATACATAAATTCCCAAAAAGCTTACTTTCCATGCACCCTTTCTCAAGAAGCCTAGGGATGACATGCTAAATCAGAAAGAGAGAGAGAGAGAGAATGAGAGTAAACCAAGGAAGAAGAAGGTGTGGAGATGTGGATTGTAGGGAAACAGAAA
>NW_006785931.1:314617-323770 GCF_000442215.2 Lipotes vexillifer
CAGAAAATCCAAGTAAAGAAGTAGGTGAAGTGAGTCCTCAGGATGGTGGTGGTGTAAGAGCTGTGTACCAGGTTTAGAGGGCAACAATTACACATAGGAGTGATGTGACTCAGGAGAGAAAACACATTGAGGCAGGTTATCACTAAGATGTCAACTGCTATTGCTTTTTAAAATCTGAAGATGGAATGCCTGAATAAGCATAATCCAGGTTGTTTTTGGTATTTCCTTACCCATGTTTTCACAGGGTTTCTGTTCTCCTGCCCGCCTGCCCTCCCCCTCCTCCACACTATGACCTACTGCCTGCAAAAACTGAGAAAGCTCATTAAACCTCACAGAAGTTTTCTGCATGGACCTACTCCAGAACTGGAGATGGGTTTGGGTGAACTTAGAAAATGCAGAGCAATCCTCTCTCCCACCGTGGTCTTGCCAGATGTCCTGTACCCAAACCACCTGTCAATGGTCCCAACTGTAATAAGTCCTATGTTTCCCAAGTCTCACTCATGACCTTATCCACTGATTTCTCCAGAAATTGCTGTTATACACTTTCATAGATGCTGAAGCCAGATGATGGGCTAGAAATTCTCTTTAGCGTATCTTCTTGGAGATCATCTAACAGAGCCTTCCTGCCCTTTTTCTTACACACCTGGGTTTCTGCTTGCTGCTCAGTTTTATATTAACCACATATGGTGGTTGATAAAATATTTGAGGAAAAAAAGATGTTTGATAGTGGTATTCCTTATTTATTTTGATGACTTCCCTCACCTGGGACTTTGGAGATGAAATCCTGAGGATTGAGCCAATGAGTAGTGGATAGAAGTGAAAAGAGTTTGTGTTGCAGAAAAGCAGCCTCACAGGACCTGAACAGCTGAGAAAGCATCCATCTTCTCTGCTTCTATTTCATGTCCCACATCATCTCCATTTGGCTGCTAAAATCTCCAATTCCAAATCTTCCCCTGCTGCCAGTACTAGACCCTTTCCAGGAAAAAACAAAACAAAACAAAACAAAATACCTAAGTGGTAGCAGCAATGCTGCAGAGAGACTAAGGGTGTGATAAGGGGACAGAGCTGAGTCCAAAATACTGGGCCTTCTCAACCTTGCTCCTGGCTACCAGGTCACTCTGCTGCTTAAATTCCTCCCATGATCCCTATCGCCCCATCAATGGATGGCATACAAAGGGTTTTCATTTCACTTTTCCTTACCTTGCCAGCTTCACCTGTGATGGTCCCTTATAGCATTTTTCTCTTGTCCACAGCAATATTGATCTACTTCTAATTCCCTGGCTACTGTGTTCACAACTATTGGCTTGGCCAAAAAGTTCATTCGGGTTTTTCATAACATCTTACAAAAAACCCAAACAAACTTTTTGGCCAACCCAATACTTTGGTCAAGCTTAGAAGTCTCTTCTTACACGCTCCCTTCTTCTTCGCCTGGTTAATACCTACTTATTTTCAAGACCCAGTTCAGACATAACTTTCTCCAGTAAAGCTCCACTACCCTAGCAACCACTCTTCCCCGGACTGGGTTAGATGTGCTTCCTCTGTGCATACCTGTGCATGTCACACTGTGCTGAAAATTCTCTCATTATCTCTCTGTGTCTTTCACTACATTAAATCCCTTGAAGATAGGGCCAAGGTCTTCCATCTCTGCAACTCCAGTACCTAGCCCTGGGTCTAGTATATAGAGTAAGCAGTCAAATAAATATTTGATGAATGTAATTCTTATAAAGACTATAATACTGAAATTATGTCCACATTATTTTTTTCTTTTAAAAATAATTAACAGGGCTTCCCTGGTGGCGCAGTGGTTGAGAGTCCGCCTGCCGATGCAGGGGACACAGGTTCGTGCCCTGGTCCGGGAAGATCCCACATGCCGCGGAGCGGCTGGGCCCGTGAGCCATGGCCACTGAGCCTGCGCGTCCGGAGCCTGTGCTCCGCAACGTGAGAGGCCACAACAGTGAGAGGCCCGCATACCGTAAAAAAAAAATGAATAAATAAAAATAATTAACATACTTAATTTTTTAGAGCTGTTTTAGGTTTACAGCAAAATTGAGCAGAAAGTACAGAGTTCCTATATTCCCCCTCTTGCCCCACCCAGTTTCTCCTGTAATTAACATCTTGCAGTAATGTGGTATATTTGTTACACTTGATGAGCCAATATTGACACATTATCATTAGCTAAAATCTACAGTTTACATTAGGGCTCACATTGCATGTTGTACAGCCTATAGGTTTTGACAAATGTAAAATATTGTATAGTCTAAGGGTTGTGACAAATAGTTACATTTGTATCATACAGTATGGTTTCACTCCCCTAAAAATCCACTGTGTTCCACCTATTCATCCTCCCTCCCTCCCTCAAACCCCTAGAAACCACTGATCTTTTTACTGTCTCCATAATTTTTTCTTTTCCAGAATGTCATAGAGTTGGAATCATACAGGATGTAGGCTTTTCACACTGGCTTCTTTCACTTAGCAATATGCATTTAAGTTTCCTCTCTGTCTTTTTGTGGCACATTATTATTTTTAATCTTCAAAACAACTCTGCAAGCTAAGTATTATTTTAGTAGATGAACACCTGAGACTTGGAGAGGGAAGGTGACAGTAGTCAAAGTATCAATAATGCCTTACTATCTGTCCATTAAATAAACATTCATTGGTCCCTGCTTTGTGTCGGGCACGGTGTTTGCTTGATTCCGAGAGCATTAAGAAGATAATTTCCTAGTCCTCAAGGAACTAAGAGTTCAGTGTATGACAGGTATATTAAAAAAACTCATCACTTCACAGTATGAAAAGGGCTACTGAAAGGGTAGGTATCCTGCTGATATAAGTAGTAATTCAGATAATGTAGGCACTTGTCACAATAATGCCACATAATAAGTGCTCATAAAATGCTAACTATTATTATTTCACTTAGTCCTTACAACAGCCCTAACTCCTGTATATTGCTATCTCTTGTTTTTCTGATCAATAAATAGTTCAAAGTAATTAATTAACTTGCTCAAAATCACAGAAGAAGGAAGTGAATCTGGGCTTGCCCCAAGTCCATGTGCCCTCTATATTCTTCGTGTCTCTGTGATCCTGGAAGAAGTGACATCATGTCCCAAGGTAGAGACATTAAAGAGAAGGGTGTGTTGGAGACAGTGCCAAGTTGAGAGTGACTGGAGCACAGAGGGCAGTGGAGCTGGTCAGTCAGGCTATGAAGGACTCCCAAGTACTGAAGTTCGTAAAATGCTCCCAACCCGCTCATTTGCTCATGATATTTAGCTCTGAGAACTGCTGAAGCTGAACATTCCGTTTGGAGTGCACGGAATAAGACAAGCTCTGTGTAAGACATTTCTGGTCTTGCTGAGGTCAGTGTGGTGGGTTTGTTGCTGAGGAAGAGTTCTGACAATTGCTATTGAGACACTACATAAGCAAAGATAAGCAAAAACGTTTGACTTCCGAAAGCAAAATTAGAGGGAAGCACAGTAAGTCAAGATTCCATACATAACAAGTTTTGCCAATAAACACCAATTTGAAAAGAAGCTTCAGGAAATGGAATTTAAATTGACCGAGTCCAGGTCTTTACAGAAGACCCATCTGCTTTCCCCGCTAGGTGACAGGAATGCTAACCTGTGGGGGCATTTCCTTTTATCATCCAACAGCTTCTTTATTTGAGAAATAGAAATAAGTAGAAAATTTACCTTTGATCTCTATTATACGCTTGAAAGCATCAGAGCTGAATTCTACTTTTTCTCTTCTGGGGAGAAAAATGAAAATTAATTTCTGCCTAGCTATTTTTAATGTATTTGGCATTGATTTTAATATAATAGAAAAAATATTAGCATTGAATTTCAATTCAGAACAAATGAAGAACATTACCAATACCTACTAATCTGATATATTTTTAAAGTATGACTTAAATGAAAGCAAACCAATGGAGGTCATCTTAACCATATTTTCTTGTTCCCATAAAAAAAAAATCTGTTTTCTGCCAATACTTGCTTACTTATTTAACCAAACTGTTTATTGAGGATCTACTATTGCCTAGCTTGGTGTCAGGTACTAAGAATAGAGTCATAATCAAGACAGACACAATCCCCACCCTGACGGAATTTATAGTCTAATTAATAATACCAAAATTTATAAACAAGTGTATCAAAGGGTTAACTTAGACATTTTTATTAATATATTGCAAGAAGATTGGGTTTGTGAGTGCATAGAACAGTGCATCTTAAACTTCACATGTGAATCACCTGGGGAGTTTATTAAAATACAGGTTCTGATACAGTAGATCTAGGGTGGAGCTGATATTCTGTATTTAAATGTGCTGTCATGCTGACGCCACCAGTCCGTGGACCATAATTCGTAGCAAGGACATAGACTATTAAGATGTAAGACGTAATATTAAAATATAAGGCATAGAGTAATATTAAAATTTTTTCTTTGGGGTATAGAGCACATGGTAAGAATAAATGGGTGAATGAGATGCATTTACAAATATAAAATGTTCCCAAGGGGAAGTAGAAAGTGGTCTGGGCGCCATAAAGAGAAGAAACAGCATGAAGACTGGGGAGGGGAGGGGGTTCAGGAGGTGCTTCCCAAGGGAGGTAGTGTCTCTAATTGAGCCAGGAAGATGTGGAGGATGTCTGCTGCTGGAGAGGGCAGGATGGTGCTCCAGGTTGAGCTCAAGGGTCAGCTCAGGGCTCGTCCAGAGACCAGCTACTGGTTCTTTTCAGTAGCTCTTCTGTGCAGGGAAGCAGGAAGGATAAGGCTGGTAAGGAGGTCCAGAGGAAGCCTTGCCTGATGAAAACCACCCCCATCAAGGCCAGCCCCAGCATTCCTAAGAATGGACCCAAAGACTCTCCCCTTTCTTTTTACTTGTTTTCTCTGCATACATAGCACACAATACTTGGACTTACTGCTCAGGGCTTTGTCTGGTGTCTCATTCAGGTATCCCTGTTTTTCAGCTCCTCTGGCCACTGACTATACCTCCCCACTTCCATATGAAGTGGAAACTGAACTGGCATGGCTATGTGTTTGACAGGATATCTAGTAATAGACTTCTCTGCATTGGCCCTAAGATCCCTTTTTGTGAACTGTTGTTTTGGGTACTCATTTGGGTTCTGCTCTCATAACCAGAACATGTGGCAAGACTGTTCCCATATTCCTGCTATAGCTGAGTTCCTGTTGTCCCTGTTAGATGGACATGAAGTCTTCCATTCACCTCTATCTTCCCAGTCTATGTTGGCTTCCTCGTTTATATTACCTACTTGATCCTTGGGAGGAATGTGAGGCTGCAGTCTGATTGAATATGGGGGACAAAGGCAAAGGAGGGGGGATAAAGACAGAGATAGAGTAGTGAAGAGGAGCCATATATGAGGAGCTGTGTCTGCCTTAATTACTTCTGTAATTCCCTCTACCCAAGAGAGCTCCTAATCCATAATAGAGGATCAACACATGTTGACTTAATTTTAAATACAGATTTTGTATAATCTTATTTCACTAATTTTCAAGACATTATGGATTTTAAAAGTACTCTGTTTAGGGAACTTTTTAGGTTTCTCAACCCGTAAGTATTTTTTATCTTATATCATTTTAAAGGTAGATGAGATAGTATTTATGGTAGACAGAATTCTAAGATGACCCCCAATGACCCTTACCCCTTTGAGTGTGGGTGGGAACTGTGACTATAATGAGATATCACTTCTATGGTCATGCTATGTTATATGGCAAAAAGGAGATTTTCATGGATCTAACATTATTGCATGAATCCTTTAAAAGCAGAGTTTTCTTTGGCTGGTTGCAAAAGAAGAAGGTAGGATTTGATGTCCCATTACTGGCTTGAAGATGGAGGGGACCTGAGAGTGACTTCCAGGAGCTGAGAGCCAGCAAGAAAGTGGTGACTTCAGTCCTACAACCACAAGGAAATGAATTCTGTCAACAACTTGAGTCATCTTAGAAGCAGATTCTTCTCCAGAGCCTTCAGATAAGAGCCCTTCCTAGCCCACACCTTTATTTGGGCTCTGGAAGACCCCAACCATAAAACCCAGTTGAGCCTGCATTGGCTTCTGACACACAGAACTGTGAGCTATTAAACGGCTGTTGTATTAAGCTTCTAAATTTGTTGTAATGTGTTGTGCAGCAGTGGAAAACTAATATGACATTTTATATGTCAAAGAAGTTTGTAATATATATGTACACATACATACATATATTTATAATGTATCCACATAATATGTGCATTTAGCTTGCATGTAGTCTACTGTATGTACTGGAGGAAAAAAGAGAAAAAAATAATTTAAATAGTGTGGGCAACAGCCCCTCTTGGTTATTGCCCTCAAAAAGCCGTCAGCAATATCTGACAGAGTTGCACTCTCTTCTTGCAACACATTTTTCATGTAGCCTACTGGACAACCTCCTTTTAGGTTCACCTCCCAGTTTACTAGACACTTCTTTTCAGTCTTTTTCGGGTTTCTCTTCTTCTTCCTTAACTGTGGATTTTCCTAAATACGTTACACATACATATTACCCTACCCTGCAGGGTGGTGTAAACAAAATGCAATAATCCTTCATAGGCAGTTAAAAGGTATTCAAGGGTAATTTTGACTATCCCCTGCTCAAGAAACAACTTCACTCTATCAGTTTTTCTCATTTAAAATTGAGAGTCACCCAGACACTTTGGTATGAGGTCAAGAGGATTAGTGAATTACCCTGTCTTCACATCAGATCTCTTCTTTAGCTCTGAACCTCTGCTGTCCTATATAGAAGCCATTAGCCACGAGTGGAGATTTAAATTTAAATTTTAATTAGTTAAAATTACATAACATTTAGGGACTTCTCTGGTGGCGCAGTGGTTAAGAATCCACCTGCCAATGCAGGGGACACAGTTTCAAACCCTGGTCCGGGAAGATCACACATGCCATGGAGCAACTAAGCCCGTGCACCACAACTACTGAGCCTGTGCTCTAGAGCCCGCAAGCCACAACTACTGAGCCCGCGAGCCACAACTACTGAAGCCTGTGTGCCTAGAGCCCGTGCTCCGGAACAAGAGAAGCCACCACAATGAAAAGCCTGCGCACTGCAACAAAAGTAGCCCCCACTCGCCACACTAGAGAAAGCCCGCACACAGCAACGAAGACCCAATGCAGCCAAAAATAAATTAATTAATTAATTAACTTTTAAAAATTACATAACATTTAGGTTTTAGTTCCTTGGTGGCACACATTTCAAGTGTCCAATAGCTAGTGTTACCCATGACTACCACCTTGGACAGCATAGAGCATTGCTATCATCAGAGCAAGTTCTTCTGGACGTGGAAAAGACAAACCCCTTTCACTGCCATCTGGTCCACTACACTTAAGTATCCTAGACTCATTGCTTTCCCCAGAGAAGATTTCACAAAGGAGTGATGTAAAAAATGCATTCTTTGGAAACAAATTGTCTGAGTTTCAATCCTGGCTCCACCATTTGCAGGCTTTTCCCTCTTAAGAGGGCTACCTGACCTCTCTGTGTCTCAGTTTCCCTATCTGTAAATTGGGGATAATAGTAGGAACTATCTCCTAAGGTTGTTGTGAAGGTTAAATGATATAATTTATATAATGCACTTAGAATAGTGCCTAACTCTCGAGTTCTCAATAAATGTTAGCTATTATTTTTTGCATTAGTATTGT
This sequence comes from Lipotes vexillifer, assembly GCF_000442215.2. Taxonomy (NCBI): domain Eukaryota; kingdom Metazoa; phylum Chordata; class Mammalia; order Artiodactyla; family Lipotidae; genus Lipotes; species Lipotes vexillifer. Next base: position 322,270 of record NW_006785931.1, read on the forward strand.
TTTAGAGACCTACTTGGAATTTGGTGTAATTTATTAATCTGAAGAGTCATGATTTTTATTAATTCTGGATAATTTTCAGTCATTTTCAAATGTTGTCCTTCCTTAATTCTTTTCGCTTTTCCTTTCTAGAATTCTAGTTGGACATCCATTGAACCTTGTCATTATATCTTGTATAACCTTTATGTGACTTAGCTTCCTTACCAATTAAATAAGAATACAAATAGTATCTACCTCATAGGGTTGTTGTTAGAATTAAATAAGTTAAGATATTTAAAACACTTTAAATAGTACCATATGTGTGTCAGCTATTATAACACCCTGGTTATAGCTCCTTATTCATTTTTAGCCCTTGTAGATTTCCCTTAATTTATTCGGGGAGTGATACTGTGATTTATAATAAGAAATATATATTTGGTCTTTGTTCAACTTCTATCAGGAGCTCCTAAAACCCTTAGAATTTTCTGTGATGAAAGTGTCTTTTGTTATGTTAATGAGGTATCTTTTGGACCCCATCAAAAGATGGGGCCTGGTTGTCGTGGAGCCAACCATGTGGTTAGAGGGCTGGAACTTTCAGTCCCACCTCTGACCTCCAGGGAGGGAAGAGGACCTGGAGATTGAGTTCAATCACCAATGGCTGGTGATTTAATCAATCATGCCTTTGCAATGAAGCCTCCATGAAAACCCAGAAAGACCGGCTTCAGACATCTTCCAGATTGGTGAACACATGGACATTTGGGGAGGGTCGCAAAATCAGAGAGGGCCTGGAAACTCCACGTCCTTTCCCTATATCCTGCTCTATGCATCTCTTCCATCTGACTGTTCCTGAGTTGTATCCTTTTATAATAAACCAGTAATCTACTAAGTATAATATTTCTCTGAGTTCTATGGGCCACTCTAGCAAACTCAGGGGGTGGTCGGAGGAAGTTGGGGGAGGTTAGCATTTCCAATCTGCTGCTGTCTCCAGGTGGACAGTGTCAGAATTGAGTTGAAATTGTAAGACACAAGGTGGTGTCTGAGAATTGCTTGGTGATGTGGGAAAAACCCTCACACGTTGGAATTGGGAGCAGAACTGTAGTGATATTTTGTAATAGAAAGGTCTTTTCCTGATTATTTAGTTCACTCCATTGTGAAAAGAGAAGTTATTTTAGACTCTCTTTTGCTTGCAAACCTTTATATATAATCTTTCTTCTGTTCAGAACACTTTCCTTCCCTCTTACTTCCTTTCATGACTGTTTAAGACAGAGTTTAATATCTGTAACAGTTGGAATCACACTAACTGTGTGACAGAAAACCCAAAATAATCATAGCTTTAAAAAGTAGAAGTTTATTTCTGACATAAATGAAGTCTAGATGTATGAGGTCTGATAGGTATACCTTCTGCATGATCACTACGGGGACAGGCTTCTAGGTCCTTAATATCTGTGGTTAAAGATGGCTACTCTGGGCTTCCCTGGTGGCGCAGTGGTTGGGAGTCCGCCTGCCGATGCAGGGGACGCGGGTT
>NW_006785931.1:325068-329289 GCF_000442215.2 Lipotes vexillifer
CCTTCCCCGGGGCCTGTGCTCCGCGAGGGGAGAGGCCACAGCGGTGAGAGGCCCGCGTACTGCAAAAAAAAAAAAAAGAAAAAAAAAGATGGCTACTCCAGTTCCAGCCATTACATCCAAACTCTAGTCAACAGAGGCAAGGGGTGAAGAAGGGCATGTCCCTTCCCTTTAATACATTTCTTTAAAGTTGTACACACCGTTTCCCATTGGCCAGAATCTGGTCACGTGGCCATGCCTAGTGCCATGGGACACTGGAAAATGTAGTCTTTATTCTTGACCACCAAATACCAAGGAGATAACAGATATTGGGGAAAACAGGTAGTTTCTACTTCTCCTATGCTCCCTCTTGGATCCTATATCTTCCCATCTTGCTCACCTCTAGGGTGACTGACTTGGCCTGGTTTGCCCCAAACTTGCCTGGTGTTTGCACTGAAAGTCCCTATGTCCCAGGGACATCCTCCCACCCCCCAGCCCCCAGGCATGGGCAAGCACACTGGGACAATAGTCACCCTACGTCACCTCTACCATGAATCTTATCACACTATGAGCTCCCTGAGGGACAGACCTGCACCCGATTCACAGTTACATTCTCAGCACCTATCACAGTGCTCCACACATGGTAGGCAATCAATAATAGCAAATACTTACATAGTGCTTTTTATGTGTCAGGAACTGTTCTAATTGCATAGTGCTTTTTATGTGTCAGGAACTGTTCTAAGTGCTTTACATATATGTTATGAGTTGAATTATGGCCCCTGCCCCAACTTTCTATGTTAAAGTCCCAGTACCTCAGAATGTGACCTTATTTGGAAATAGAGTAGCTGCAGATGTATTTAGTTAAGATCAGGTCAACTGGAGTAGGGTGAGCCTCTAATCCAATATGACTGGTGTTCTTATAAAAAGGGGAAATTTGGGGCTTCCCTGGTGGTGCAGTGGTTGAGAGTCCGCCTGCTGATGCAGGGGACACGGGGTCATGCCCCAGTCCAGGAGGATCCTGTATACCACAGAGTGGCTGGGCCCGTGAGCCATGGCCACTGAGCCTGCACGTCCGGAGGCTGTGCTCCACAGCGGGAGAGACCACAGCAGTGAGAGGCCCGCATGCCGCTAAAAAAAAAAAAAGGGGGGGGGGGAATTTGGACACAGAGACATGCACACAGGAAGAACTCCATGTGAAGATTAGAGTTATTCTGCACAAGCCAAGGAGCTACCTGAAACAAGGAGAGAGGCCTGGAACAGATCCGTCCCTAGAGCTTTCAGAGGGAGCCTGGCTCTCCCAACACATTGATTTTGGACTTCCAGCCTCCAGAACTGTGAGACAATAGATTTCTGTTGTTTAAGCCACTCAGTTTATCGTACTTTTTTACAGCAGCCCCAACAAATCAACATAATATATTAACTCATTTTAATATTCACAGCTCCCTTGTGAGATATTATTATTATCCCTATTTTATTGATTTATTTATATTTTTTTGATGGGAACCACTTTTTTAAGTCTTTATTGAATTTGTTACAGTAATGCTTCTTTTTTTTGTTGTTGTTGTTGTTTTTGTTTTTTTTCTGTACGCGGGCCTCTAACTGTTGTGGCCTCTCCCATTGCAGAGCACAGGCTCTGGACGTGCAGGCTCAGTGGCCATGGCTCACGGGCCCAGCCGCTCCGCGGCATGTGGGATCTTCCTGGACTGGGGCATGAACCTGTGTCCCCTGCATCGGCAGGCGGACTCTCAACCACTGTGCCACCAGGGAAGCCCTGTCATGAACTTTTAGGAGAGGCTGCAGTTCAAAAGGTGGCAGGTGTTCCTCTTTCGTCTAGCACCATAACTAGATGAATTGATGAAATAGCAGGCAATATTGAGGCACAATTTTTAAAGGATTAATGAGTCACTGTGGTACGCAATCCAGGTTGATGAGTCTACTGATGTTGACAACAAGGCAACAATGCTTGTTTTTGTGCCATATATTTTTCAGGAGGATGTGCATGAGGATATGTTATGTGCACTTTTGTTGCCAGCCAACACCACAGCTGCAGAACTATTCAAGTCTTTGAATGACTACATAACAGGAAAACTGAATTGGTCATTTTGTGTCAGTGTATATATGGACGGAGCAGCTGCCATGACTGGACAGCTTTCTGGTCTCACTACTCGGGTCAAAGAGGTCGCTTCTGACTGGGAGTCTACGCACTGTGTCATCCATAGAGAAATGCTGGCTAGCCGAAAAATGTCACCTGAACTTAACAGTTTGCAGGATGTAATTAAAATTATCAACCATTATAAAGTACATGCCCTTAACTCATGCCTGTTTGCGCAGCTCTGTGAGGAGATGGACGCAGAGCACACACGTCTTCTCTTATACACAGAGTGAGATGGCTTTCTAAAGGTAGGTCACTGGCCAGAGTTTTTGAGTCATGAGAGACGCTCCAGAGATTTCTTTTAGAAAAACAGTCTCCACTGGAAGCACATTTCAGTGATACAGAATGGGTTTCAAAACTTGCTTACTTGTGTGACATATTCAACCTGCTCAATGAACGCAATCTGTCATTTCAGGGGAGAGCAACAACTGTGTTCAAGTCAGCAGATAAAGTGGCTGCATTCAAAGCCAAACTGGAATTATGAGCCAACGAGTGAACATTGGGATTTTTGACATGTTTCAAACATTAGCAGAGATTTTGAAAGAGACTAAGCCAGGGCCTTCTTTCTCCCAGCTGGTGCACCATCACCTATATCAGCTTTCAAAAGAGTTTGAGCATTACTTCCCAACCACAAAAGACCCCCGAACTGGGAAGGAATGGATCCATGACCCATTTGTGAATAAGCCAGGTGAATCGACTTTGTCCGTGCTAGAAGAGGATCAACTACTTGAGATCACAAATGATGGTGGCCTTAAAAGTATGTTTGAGACAGCTTCAAATCTCCATACATTCTGGATTAAAGTTGAGGTGGAATATCCTGAGATTGCCACAAAAGCACTGAAAAGCCTGCTTCCATTTCCAACATCCTATCTTTGTGAAGCAGGGTTTTCTGCAGTGACAGCCACCAAAACGAGATTACAGAGTAGACTGAACATACCAACACACTTCGGGTATCACTGTCTCCCATGATCCCCAGATGGGACCACCTAGTTGCAGGGCTCCCACTGATTCTGCATTACGGTGAGTTGTATAATTATTTCATTATATATTACAATATAATAATAATAAAAATAAAATGCACAATAAATGTAATGTGCCTGAATCATCCTGAAACCAGCCCCCCTGGGTCTGTGGAAAAATTGCCTTCCAAGAAACTGGTCCATGGTGCCAAAACAGTTGGGGACTGCTGTTTTAAAGTACTCTTGGATTCAGTTTGCTAGTATTCTGTTAAGGAGTTTTGCATCTATGTTCATCAGTGATATTGGCCTGTAGTTTTCTTTTTTTGTGATCTCTTTGTCTGGTTTTGGTATCAGGGTGATGCTGGCCTCATAGAATGAGTTCAGAAGTGTTCCTTCCTCTGTATTATTTTGGAATAGTTTCAGGATAGCTGTTAACTCTTCTCTAAATGTTTGGTAGAATTCACTTGTGAAGCCATGTGGTCCTGGACTTTTCTTTGTTGGAGTTTTTTAAATTACAGATTCAAATTCAGTACTTGTAAGTGGTCTGTTCATCTTTTCTATTTCTTCATGGTTCAGTCTTAGGAGATTGTACCTTTCTAAGAATTTGTCCATTTCTTTTAGGTTGTCCATTTTGTTGGCATGTAGTTGCTCATAGTCTCATATGGTCCTTTGTATTTCTGTGGTGTTGGTTGTAACTTCTTTTTCATTTCTGATTTTATTGATTTGAGTCTTCTCCCTGTTTTTCTTGATGAGTCTGGCTAAAGGTTTATCAATTTTGTTTATCTTTTCATAGAACCAGCTTTTAATTTCATTGATCTTTTCCATTTTTTTCCTAAAAAATAATGAAAATTTAAAAGTACACAGGCAATATGGAGAATAATATAACATAATAAACACTCATGAACCCACCACCTACTTTAACAAATCTTAAAATTCTGTCATATTTGGTACAGATATTTTAAGAAACAAAACTATTAAGATATTATACTTTTAAAATCCACTGTATACCCCTGCCCATCCTTGCTTTTTCTTTTTTGAGGTCTTCAACTGTGAATTTTTAATTTCAGGTACTTACTTTTTATTTAAGTTGAAGGACTTGAGACTCATGTCTTCTGATCATTCAGCAGGCAAAAA
>NW_006785931.1:329307-332098 GCF_000442215.2 Lipotes vexillifer
ATTATATTCATCAGTCATTAAACAAATATTTATTGTGCCTTCTATTTGCCAAGTATTGTACTACATATGTATTTATATAGTATATTCTTATTTTTTGTAGTGTTCTATTCTCACACCATTTTGTTTCAGGCTGTATATCCAAAGTGAGAAGCAAAGAACATTTTCCTCTGTAATGCGGGCTGTTTTACAATATCTCTTACAAAATTTTTTCTTAATACCTTAAAGCTTTGAGGGCAAATCTTGTTCTACTCTTAGCTGTGGATTCTCATTAACATTTTCCTTCTATGGGTTTGGCTTTTTCTGTGTCACTGGGGTGGGTGGGATGTTTTGACAGATTTATTGAGTTGCCAGTTGGCCACACCTTTCCTTTTCTTTCATATGATTAAGCAGTTATTGCCTGTAACTCCTATCTGGTTTCTCTAGTTCAATATGATGACTTCAGAGTGCAGTCCTCTCCCTGGTTCTTGTTTTCTTGCTTTCACGGTGAGTGGGTTATACCTTTCTTAAAAAATAACAGCTTTGGGACGAAGTGAGCGAGTGGCATGGACATATATACACTACCAAATGTAAAATCGATAGCTAGTGGGAAGCAGCCGCGTAACACAGGGAGATCAGCTCCATGCTTTGTGACCACCTAGAGGGGTGGGATAGGGAGGGTGGGAGGGAGATGCAAAAGGGAGGAGGTATGGGGATATATGTAAACATATAGCTGATTCACTTTGTTATACAGCAGAAACTAACACACCATTGTAAAGCATTATACTCCAATAGAGATGTTTAAAAAAAAACAGCTTTACTGGAATATAATTACATACCATAAAATTCAACCTTTAGTATATTCAGAGTTGTGCAACCATCACCACTATCTGATTTTATAATATTTTCAACAACTCAAAGAGAAATAATATAGCTATTAACTGTGACTCCCCATTCTCTTCTGTCCCTGGAAAACCCCTACGTTATTTCCTTTCTCCATGGATTAACCTATTCTGGACATTTCATATAAACAGGGCCATATATCTCTGTTTTTTTAATCTTAGTATAATGTTTTCAAGGTTCATCCATGTTGCAGCATATATCAGTACTCCATTTTTATGACTTAATAATATTCCATTGTATGGATAATGCCACATTTTGATTACCAATTGATGAGTATTTGGTTATATCTACTTTTTGCCTATTATAAATAATGCCACTGTGAGCATTCAGGTAGAAGTGTGGACATGTTTTCATTTCTCCTGAGTATATACCTATGAGCAGAAGTGCTGTGTTATAGGGTAGCTCTACGGTTAACCTTCAGAGGACTGCCAAACTGTTTCCCAAAGTGGCTGTGCCATGTTACATTCTCACCAGCTGTGTATGAGGGCTGAAATTTCTCCATATCCTTGTAACACATTATCGTCTGTCTTTTTTAACTTAGTCATCCTGGTATGTATTAAGTGGTATCACACTGAGGTTTTTTTTTTTTTTTTTTAAACCTTTTTTTCCTTTTTTTGGCATGCTGCACAGCTTATGGGATCTCAGTTCCCCGACCAGGGACTGAACCTGGGCCGCGGCAATAAAAGTGCCAAGTCCTAACCACTGGACCACCAGGGAATTCCTTCTTTCTTGTATTACTTGTATACAACATAATAAAGTTGGAGACAGGCTAGTTGGTTATCTACAGAAGAATCGATTGCTCCCAGATCAATTCAAAGGTAATGTTCTCTCTCACTTCATCCCAGCTTACCCTTCCCCCTCCCCGTGAGAGAGTGGCATGGACATACATACATCACCAAACGTAAAATAGATGGCTAGTGCGAAGCAGCCGCGTAGCACAGGGAGATCAGCTCGGTGCTCTGTGACCACCTAGAGGGGTGGGATAGGGAGGGTGGGAGGGAGACGCAAGAGGGAGGAGATATGGGGATATATGTATACGTATAGCTGATTCACTTTGTTATACAGCAGAAACTAACACACCATTGTAAAGCATTATACTCCAATAGAGATGTTTAAAAAAAAACAGCTTTACTGGAATATAATTACATACCATAAAATTCAACCTTTAGTATATTCAGAGTTGTGCAACCATCACCACTATCTGATTTTATAATATTTTCAACAACTCAAAGAGAAATAATATAGCTATTAACTGTGACTCCCCATTCTCTTCTGTCCCTGGAAAACCCCTACGTTATTTCCTTTCTCCATGGATTAACCTATTCTGGACATTTCATATAAACAGGGCCATATATCTCTGTTTTTTTAATCTTAGTATAATGTTTTCAAGGTTCATCCATGTTGCAGCATATATCAGTACTCCATTTTTATGACTTAATAATATTCCATTGTATGGATAATGCCACATTTTGATTACCAATTGATGAGTATTTGGTTATATCTACTTTTTGCCTATTATAAATAATGCCACTGTGAGCATTCAGGTAGAAGTGTGGACATGTTTTCATTTCTCCTGAGTATATACCTATGAGCAGAAGTGCTGTGTTATAGGGTAGCTCTACGGTTAACCTTCAGAGGACTGCCAAACTGTTTCCCAAAGTGGCTGTGCCATGTTACATTCTCACCAGCTGTGTATGAGGGCTGAAATTTCTCCATATCCTTGTAACACATTATCGTCTGTCTTTTTTAACTTAGTCATCCTGGTATGTATTAAGTGGTATCACACTGAGGTTTTTTTTTTTTTTTTTTTAACATCTTTATTGGGGTATAATTGCTTTACAATGGTGTGTTAGTTTCTGCTTTATAACAGAGTGAGTCAGTTATACATATATATATGTTCCCATATCTCTTC
>NW_006785931.1:335436-339190 GCF_000442215.2 Lipotes vexillifer
CTGTGTTGTGGTGTATGAGGCTAGATCTTGTCTCTCTAGTGGGCAGGTCCACGTCTGGTGGTGTGTTTTGGGGTGTCTGTGGACTTATTATGATTTTAGGCAGCCTCTCTGCTAGTGGGTGGGGTTGTGTTCCTGTTTTGCTATATGGTTGGCATAGGTTGTCCAGCACTGTAGCTTGCTGGTCGTTGAGCGAAGCTGGGTGCTGGTGTTGAGATGGAGATCTCTGGGAGATTTTCGCCGTTTGATATTATGTGGGGCTGGGAGGTCTCTTCTTGACGAGTGTTCTGAAGTTGGCTCTCCCACCTCAGAGGCAGAGTCCTGACTCCTGGCTGGAGCAGCAAGAGCCTTTCATCCACTCAGCTGGAACAGGCAGTGATACTGTAGGCATCCAAAGGATAATGTCAAGGGAGGCATCAGCTTGAAGAGTCGGCAATTCAGAAGATAAGAACTGCTAGTATTGGAGGGTCTCCTGCAGAGGCAAGGGGCAGCTGTGGCAGAGACAAGGACACACTGGGAGCAGAAGATCTGGGAAGTACTCCTTGGTGTGAACCCTCCTGGAATCCACACTGAGGTTTTAATTTACATGTCCCTAATGACTAATAAGGTTGAACATCTTTTCATGTTCATATTGGCCATTTGTATATCTTCTTTGGAGAATGTTCTTTTAAAAATTAGGCTAATTTTTTTTTTTTGAGTTTTAAGTTCTTTATATATTCAGCATACAAGTCCCTTACCAGATATATGATTTACAAATATTTTTTCACATTCTGAGAGTCGTCTTTTTGCTTTCTTGATGATGTCCTGTGAAGCACAAAAGTTCTTGATTTTGGTGAGGCCCAATTTATTTTTTCTTTTGTCACTTACACATTTTGGTATAAGCGACACTCTAAGAAACTATTGCCTAACACAAGGTCATAAGAGTTTAGTCCTATTTAAGGATTAAACCTTTTAAATTTAATTTACTTTGAAGTTTTCTTTGAAGAGCTTTATAATTCTAGCTCTTACATTTAGATCTATGATCCATTTTGAGTTAATTCTTTTATTTATTTATTTATTTTTTGCGGTACGGGCCTCTCACTGTTGTGGCCTCTCCTGTTGCAGAGCACAGGCTCCGGACGCACAGGCTCAGCGGCCATGGCTCACTGGCCCAGCCGCTTCGCGGCATGTGGGATCTTCCCGGACCGGGGCATGAACCCGTGTCCCCTGCATCGGCAGGCGGACTCTCAACCACTGTGCCACCCGGGAAGCTCGAGTTAATTCTTTTATACGGTATAAAGTGGGGTTCAGAGTCTCTCTTTTGCAAAGACAGTTCTTTCTCTATTGAATTATCTTGGCACTCTTGTCTAAGGTTATACATTTATTGTAGAATTTACCAAATTTTGCCTTGTTTTGTGGTAAACTGGATCGGCCCCCCTCTGTCAGGGGAGGACAGGAAATATGTTTTGTTCATTGAAAATGAGAAAACCGGGGCTTCCCTGGTGGCGCAGTGGCTGAGAGTCCGCCTGCCGATGCAGGGGACACGGGTTCATGCCCCGGTCCGCAAAGATCCCACATGCCACGGAGCAGCTGGGCCCGTGAGCCATGGCCGCTGAGCCTGCGCGTCCGGAGCCTGTGCTCCGCAACGGGAGAGGCCACAACAGTGAGAGCAAAAAAAAAAAAAAAAAAAAAAAAAAAAGAAAATGAGAAAACCTATGTGAAAAGCACCTACCATAGGGCCCCAGAGTAAATATTTCTTTCCTTCTTTTGAATCTCCCCACAGCACTTATTGTGGTATTTGTCATACAATAGTTACATAAGTGTTTGTTGAATGGAAAGTCAGCTTGAGCCTACACCTTGAAAGGGCACGGGTTCCTAAAGCTCTGATTGGATGGACATCCAGAACACTTTCGGCCCTTTTCGTACTGAGAAACTGAATAGTGGAGAATGACAGCTTTGTGAAATTGGGCTGCTGTCAGGGTAGGGGCTTCCAAATGACTTATCCTCTAAGGTAAGTGACAAATACCCAAACACTGAAAACAACCGTAAAGGTCCAGAACCTTGTTTTCTTTCTAGTTTAACTTCAAGTGGTCCGGATGTCTACTTATTTAACTGCTTATGCAGTAAAGTTTCACTTGTGAATTTGACTTCAATTCCACAAAATCGATCGTGGTTCTTTTCTGCCTAAAAGCAGAAAGATTTTCTCTGGCAGCAACAAGCACTATTAAAAAGGTTAAGAGACAGTGTTCAGGTGTGGCTGGCGATTCTATTTTCAGTGACCCGTTTCTCCCTCTCTTTTTCTCTCTTACATGCTGAACATTAGGAGCCCTCACAAGCTTTCAAAAATAGAGCAAGAGGCTGAAGATAAAGGCCTGTTCATTCCATCGGGGAGGGTCCTACGGAGTCATGTCCAGGCAACGTCTCTGCCTGCATCTTGGATATCTTTTTCCGAGATGTGAGAATCTGCCCGTCTCTGTGCGAAAATGTGTACGTGCGAGTGCGAACCGAAGAGTGTGTACTATACAGAGACACAGAATAACTTTCTTACCCCAATCTTTTCAGCTTTAGGGAAGTGCTTCAAGTGACAGCTTCTGACTCCAGAGCCACTGCTCTGTCACTTCACCAAATTGCCTTTCTGCAAATAATCAGGTCCCGGGCTCTTAAGGAAGAAGATGTACTGTTTTTAAATTAGACTTTATATTTTGGAGCACTTCCAGTTCACAGCCAAACTGAGCTGAAGATTGAGATTTTCCATGTCTTCCTGTCCCCACCCCTGCACAGCCTTCCCCATTATCAACACCCCCCCACAGAGTGGTACATTTGTTACAACTGATGAATTTACACGGACACATCATAATCACCCAAAGTCTTTTGTTTACATTAGGGTTCACCCTCCCTGTTGTACATTCTGGGGGATTGGACAAATGCGTAATGACATGTATCCACCATTATAGTATCATACAGAGTCGGTTCACTGCCTTAAAAATCCTCTGGGCTCTGCCCAGAGGCTCGATTTGAAGGGGTGAAAAGAGAGGGAAAGAAAAAAGCCTCCGCGCTACCAAACTCCAAGCCGAGTTTGTTCCCAAGTTCAGAGGCTCCAGCTGCCCCAGCTCTCCAAGTCCGGCTACCGGCAGGTTCCTCCTCCTTTGGTTTAAGTGTCAAGCAAATGGGTTTCCTGTTAACACCGGAATACTGTGAAAGGGCAGGAAGAGGCCAGGCCACCTCCTCTTTCCCCCCTTCCTATCCGGTTTATTTATTTTGTACATGTTTGTTTTGGTGGAGCGGGTGATTGCAGCGCGTGCGGCTCTGGGGCAGCCTCGGCGGCCGGTAACCCCTCCCCGAGGAGGCGAGGCCCGGCCAGACCCCGCCCGATCCCGGCTCCAGCTCTGCGGGGCGGGCTAACGGAGAGAGGAAGGGGGAAGACAGTGGGAGAGGCAGAGCCGGGAGAAGGAGGCCGCCGGGGCGCGCAAGGAGGCGGGGAAACCTGCTCGGCCCGCGCCCGGCCGCTCCCCCGCGGGCTGCAGGTGGAACCGCGGAGGTAGCCGCTTCCGCCGCCGCTGCCCCCGCCCCCGCCGCCGCCGCCGCCGCCGCCTCCGCCTCCGCCTCCGCCTCCACCCCCCTGGGGCCTCCTTCCAGGCCCGGAGGCTGCTGGCGCGGGACGCCCGGAGCTGACGGCCGGCGCGCGGGGCCCGCAGCTCGTCGATGGCTGAAGGCCGGCGGCGGGAGGACGAGGACGAAGAGCTGCACGAGCGTCGGGAGCTCGGGGGCCCGCGCCGCG
>NW_006785931.1:339200-348909 GCF_000442215.2 Lipotes vexillifer
CGTGCGCTGTCGGGCCACTCGGCCGCAGGTGAGGGGCGCGGGCAGCGTGAGGGGGGACCGGGGCACCGGGGACCCAGGGCTGGGCGTCCCGGGGCCGCGCAGGTCCTGCCCCGGACGCCGGCGTCTCCCTCGCCCGCCGGGAGGGGACTGGCACCCTTAACTCTAGGAGGCGAACGGGAGGGAGAGTGGCTTTTCTATCTCCATCCGAACTTTGCGGCCGAGCCCGAGGAAATTCAAACCTGTCTCTACCTGCTAGTGGCCCTGGAGCCGAAACTACAAATTTTCCATTCACACGAAATCCACGAGCTGCTGGCTTGGAACTTGTGGCCCGGGTGGTTACTTATCTCTGGATGAGTCAGAGGCCAGTGGAGAATGCCTCCTCCCGATAGGTTTGCCTCCGCTGTCGCAACCGGGTCGAACCACATGCTACTCGTCCAGGCGGGTTTTGGTGCCTCTTGAACTTCGGACCTGTGACTGTCCTCCCAACCCCCAGCCGCCCGAGTTCACCTACTTTCTATAGGACTTGCTTTAGAGTTACTTGGTGACCCCCAGCCCCACCTCCCAGTCCAGAATATAGCCTTCCAAAAGGCGATTCATTTGGACTGATCATTTCTGGGCCTGTAACTTGTGTTTTGGGGGTGCGCAAAGGCGGCGCGGATCAATAGTTTGGCGCAGAAGTGGAAGAGTGAATAAGTGTAGATCCACACCCCTTCCCTCTTTCCCGGGCAGCTTTTCAATTAAACAGAATAGAGAGGACATTCTTTGGTCTTTGGTTCCAACTGGATAAGCCAGGTATCCTAAAACAAGAGGGAAGAACAAACCTAGGGAGGTGACAACAAAAGGGAGATAAGGCCGTGAGAAAGGTTCATATGTGAACATTCATTAATGCCCCTTTAGAAAGTGGAATATAGTGAACATTCCACCCAGCCATGGAGCAGCTTTTCTATGTGGCTCCCTTAACCTAAGAGAAGTTGAAGAATTAAAAGAAGATAATGGGTCTGCGGGGAACAACTGGAGGGTAGAAAATGGGATGAAAGGAAAGAGTTTGAGTGGAACAGGAAGAAATAGTCAATCTTGGTGCCTTAAAAGTAATTCCTTTTGCCCGTTACTCTTTCCATCGAAATGAGGCATTTGACTAACCACACGAACACCAGCTGTCTTGAAGATAACTGATAGTTTTGTTCAGTATAAACCCAGACCTAATGAAATAATGGGTAATTGCTGGATATGAGTAAATCTTGCAAGAATACAATGAAAAAACTTTGTAAAGATGTTCCTCTGTTAAATTACTGATCTGAACATGCCTTGGACTCCTCTTACCTTCAGCAAAAAGCTTCACTTACGTACTGTGCACAGCTGTACCCGAGGTCAGACTAGATATGACCCAGATAGATATTTATCATTTAGTGGCAATATGTGTATTTATTCCAAGGCTGGTGGAAATGGCATTTTGTAACTTGTTTTTCCCAGTTCCTTAATTTCCCAAGGCTACCAGAAGCTTTTCTAAGTTCCATGATAATATTTTGCTGATACGTGACACAGTGTCCTTTTTCACTCAGAAATTGGTGTTTGCAGTTTCTAAGCATTTAGTGTACCCTGTCTCCGTTACGGGGTGAGGGGCAGAGATATTATGGAGTGGGCACAGAGTTAAACTGGCCGTTATCGGGCTTCTTTCTTTTGAGACACATTATTTAATAGTTTACATTTCTTTGCAAGCTGTGCTCCTCTTTCCCCTCATTAGTTCCCGTGTGTTTTTCAGACTACTTTGCATTCCTTACCAAGCTTGGGCATTTGTTAGTTATGTTTTGTGCTGGATGTTCTCTCTCCAAGTGAGAAAGTAGGAACTGACCCAGAGGCTTCATGTTTCTTCTTTTTAACATCTTTCTAATCTTTCACTTTTTCCTGTTCTCATCCGCTCCCTCCTCCCTCCACCACCTCACAGTCTAAAGATTTTCCGTTTTTCTTTGATCTCACAGAGGTTGACACCATAAAATTAGGGTTTATGGACTTGAGGGAGTCTGTGAACTTCTTATCTCCATGCTAAATTTTGCTGTGGTTGTGGAAATGTGTTTTTTTACTTTGTAATGTACATTTAGGAGAACGTATAAAACCTGTAAATCATAAAGTAAAACTCTTGTAACCTGTGCCCAAGTTGAGAAATAGAATATTATCATTTCTCTGAAGCAGACTCTACTCTCTCCCAGTCATGGCTTCTTCCTTCCCTTTGAGGGAACCACTTTTATTCCCTTGCTTTTCTGTGCAGTTTTACCTGTACAGTTTTATCTGTGCATTCCTATGCAATGTTATTTAGTTTTGCTTATTTTACAACTTCTTACGAGTGCAATCATCCTGTAATTATTCTTTAGTGTCATTCTTTTTTTCACTCCATATTAAGTTTGAAAGATTTATCCCTATTGTTGCATGCAGCTGTAATTTCTTTGTATTCTTATATCACACTTTTTGCTTATTTTTTATTGATTTGTTGGAGTTCTTTACTTGCTCAGGAATCTCAACTTCTGTTGGTTGCATGTGTTCCAAAATCTGCTTCCACTCTGTGGTTTATTTAAAAAAATGTTTGTTTGTGGTTTCTTTTGATATGGACATTTGTAATTTTAATGTAGGTGTATTTATGAATCTTTTTCTTTGTAGTTAGTGTCCCTCCTCCCCTCACTGTCCCCCTTGGTTAAGAATGCTTTCCCTCCCCCAAGGTCATGAAGATATTCTCCTATATCTTCTGTATTGTCTCCTAAAATTTTGTTAACTTTCTTTGTGGAGAGGTGCCATAGCTTTCTTCAGACTCTCAAATGGGTCTGAGAACCTCTGACTGACCTACAGCATTCCCAAAGGGCAGGGAATACAAAATTCTAGGTCCTCCCTTAATCACCTGGAAGAGTGGTAGGCACTTAATAGGATTTAGTAAATACTAAATAAATGTACTCTCTCTATATGTTGATGTGTTTATGGTAAATGCTAGAAGAACAGATATAACTTCTCCAATGTGTTTTGAGTAAAATAACTAATATTGTCAGTATGAGGTCACAGAATAAAATTCTTTGTATTCTTTATGAACCAGTTGCTTCGTACATGCTAGCTCCTGTGAGGGAGGTATTATTTTCTCCATTTTATAGTTGAAGTGGGTACGACTCCGTGCTCCCAATGCAGGGGGCCCGGGTTCAATCCCTGGTCAAGGAACTAGATCCCACGTGTATGCCGCAACTAAAAGATCCTGCATGCCGCAGCTACACATGCCGCAACTAAACATGCCGTCATGAAGATCCCACATGCCACAACTAAGACCTGGTGTGGCCAAAATAAATACATACATATTTAAAAATAAGTTAAAAAAAAAAAAGATTGAAGCTCAGAAATACTTAAGTGACTTGCTTAAGATCCCGCAGCTAGTAAATGGCAGGATGTGGACTTGAATCCGGGTCTTTTTGACCTGAAAGTCCATGTTTTTCCAAGCTATCCCACAGGCTTTCAATTGCTTTTAATGCTCCACGCGTTTATATCTGCATGTTGCTTGTTATATTTTAGAAATACTTTATTACACTTATCTGGTGCTTTTCTGCTTAGGAGAGGCTTTCACAGCCTCGTGGAACTTGATTGTTACAACGATCTGAGAGGGAAGAGGGTACATTTTTATTATTCCCATTTTAAAGACAAGTAAATTGAGACTCAGAAGTGTTAAAAGACTTAATCTAAAAGAATACAGCTAGGTATAGCTGCACCTCAGTTACCTCTTTTGGGTGTTTCAAGTCATAAACTGTCGTTTCTTTTTTTTTTTTCTGTGGTACATGGCCCTCTCACTGTTGTGGCCTCTCCCGTTGCGGAGCACAGGCTCTGGACGCGCAAGCTCAGCAGCCATGGCTCACGGGCCTAGCCGCTCTGCAGCATGTGGGATCTTCCCGGACCTGGGCACAAACCCATGTCCCCTGCATCGGCAGGCGGACTCCCAACCACTGCGCCACCAGGGAAGCACAAACTGTCGTTTCTTAATTTGATACATATAGCATGCTAGGTCATATGGCCCAGAGTTTGTGGCTCTGTCTAGTAAGTTGTGTAGTTTTGAAAACTGCATGAATTCTTCTGGGCCACCACCTTACAGTTTTTGTTATTAGAATTCCAAAGTTGTCTAATTAATTTTGAGGAAGTTATTTTAAGTTGCATAGAAACTATGGATATACATACACATTGTTTAAAAATCCTGCACTCACCAACTTCTTTTAGAAGACCTGTCTAGTTATCCTGTCAACAAAATGTATGCAAAATGGTGTAGAAAATACAAGGAATACAAAGAAATATATAAAATAGGCTCCCTGCTTTTAAAGAACATGTCATAGAATTAAGGAAGGTAAGACTAATATACTTTAAAGAAATAAATAAGAATATAAAGTGGTCCACGGTGACTAGCAAGTGGAGTTTAGTATAAGAGAACCAGGCAGTCTTAGTTCATTTCTTGGCTTACCTCTTACTGTGTGACCTTGAGCAAGTTACCTAACCTCTCTGTGCATCCATTCTTTATTTGTAAAGTGGGAATATTAATAAAACCTATTGCATAGGGTTTGAGGATTAAGTGAATTAGTGTATGTAATACCTTTAGAACATAGCTAGGCACATAGTGAATACTTCCTATAAAGTTATTAGTGTTTATTTATGTATATTTTTGTTAAAATATCTGACGCTTCATTGAGTCTACATTTTTCTCCCTTTGGGAATAGTTATGGGGTTTCAGGTTGGCAGAGAAAAAGGAGGTAAAACTGCATCGTCACCATTTCTAATCAAATGTAGTTGCTTTGCTTTGGAGTTCATACATCTTTTTGAAATATATCCATCTTACAAGACCCCAAAAGACTGAGAGTAGTTCTTCATTTGACATTCCTTGCACCATATAAACTATTTTAATGTAGCTTGTCGTTGATGTTTACCCTTTCTTCATCATCGCAAATGAAAAGCTCATTCTTGTGACATAACTATTTGTGTTCACAGTGATTTCAACAAATCAAAGGTAAGTTGATGACTCTACATCCTCTTTTTAACCAGGGTGCATCCCTTTTTTTTTTTTTTTTTTTAAATTTTGCCACTATTCATGCAGTGCTTCTATAAGGTCATTGGCATGTTACATTCTGGGGGCAACTATTTTCCCTCAGATCGTTTCAGCTTTACATTTAATGGTACTCAGAGTCTTATCCTCAGAACGCTTGGGTCTCTCTGTTAGCTTTAGCCTCCAGCAATTTACAGCATCTTTCTGGGCCTTAGTTTTTGCCTTATTAATTGAAAGGATGAGGCTTCCAACATTACATTTTATGATTCTAGGGAATGAGGAGGAAAATAACTTCTGACTCGGTTTACAGAAGCCTGCCAGTGTGCAGGGTCCGATCTGGGGGGTGTTTCTCCGGGCTCCTTGTGATGAGGGAAAAGCCCAAGGTGCCACACTCAAGATGTCGCCTCACTGGGAAAAAGGCAGTCACATTAGCTTAAGTTGTGCCGCAGGGACCTGCCTTTCAAGATGGGCACTTCACTTCATCATTGGAGAACATGGGATGTGTTCTGGGGGAGTTTATAATACTGAACATAGGTATGATGAAAATATTATCCATGAAGTACAAGATGAAAATATATGTCTAGTAGCTTCAGAGCAAAGAGCAGCGTTAAGGTGGGGAGGAAGGAGGCCCGGCCCCCTTGTTTGTATGAAGGTTCAACGTCCATTCCTGCCCCTCAGCAGCTGTAGGCCTCACCTTGGGCTTGCCTTTGGGTGGGGATGGGTGCATGGCGGGGGAGGGGTGTACAGGCAGTAAACCATTGTTTTATTTTCTTTTTTTAAATAAACTTTGTTGTTTTAGAATAGTTTTATAGATTTACAGAAAAATTGTTAAGATAGTAGAGAGAGTTCCCATCTATCTCACATCCAGATTTCCCTGTTACTAACATCTCCTTAGTTTTTACCTAATTTCTTCCTGCTCTGCAGGATCTCATCCAGGACACCACATCACATGTAGCTGTTGTGTCTCCTCAGGCGCCTCTTGGCTGTGATGGTTTCTCAGATTTTTCTTGTGTTTGATGGCCTTGACTGTGTTGAGGAGTACTGACCAGATATTTTGTAGCATGTTACTCTATGGGGATTTGTGTGATGTTTTTCTCATGTTTAGACTGGAGTTTTGGGTGTTTGGGAGGTAAAGTACCATTTTAACCACATATTAAGGGTATAACAACATCATTTATAACTGTTGATGTTGACTTTGATCTCCTGGCTGAGGGAGTGTTTTTCAGGTTTCTCTAGGCCAAGGTTACCACTCCCCGTGCGCCACCCCCCCCATACTGTATGAAGTAAAGGAAGTCACTATGCAGAGCCCACACTTAGGGAATCAGGAGTTAGGCTCCACCTCCTTGGGGGTAGAATATCTACATGTATCTTTTAGAATTCTTCTGCACAGGAGGTATCATTCTTTTTTACTCTCACCTTAGTTTCTTCAGGTTCTCCAAACATCTGCCTTGGGATTGTGTTTAGACCCTGCCTTTGGGGGACTGTAAGCTCAATTCCTCCACCCAGTTCTGTCCAGAATATCCCATGTGTGCTGTTTTCTGGCACTTACTTTCATAATCAGAAAGGAAGGCATGAAATGAGTATCCAACTTGAGATGACCTGTGACTAAAACTCATTCACTCTAGAGTATCAACAGGTACAACTTTGGAAATGGAGAGGAAGTTAGAGTATGAGAGGAATCTGGAAAAGCCCTGGACTAGGATAATCAAACAATAATGAGTTAATATTTATTGTGTGCTAGGTCCCAGGTGGCATTCTAATTGTTTTCCATGTACTTTCCTCACTTAGTCCTCATACCAATCTTATGAGATAGGTGTGATTATTTCCTTCATTTTTGCAGATGAGAAACCGAAGGGGGTGTTTACCCAGAGGGGGTAAGTAATCTAGTCAAGGTCACGTAGCTAGAAAGCTATGGAGTAGGATTCTGTGCAGACTCCTGCCCAGTATTTATTCTCGTCTTCCTTGGTCAGTGGAACCCTGTATTGCTGACTGTGGCAAGGTACCCACCTGTGAAACTGCTTTACCCAGCCTACTAATGAGAGGCAAGAAAAAGTTGTTGAGTGTGGTTTCCAGAAAAATTCTTTAAAGGGGACTCAACTGCACAGAATATCCTTTTGCCCTTATCACCTTCCATCCCCCTACCAGGAACAAGGGTGTGTAGCTCACAGCAGCCATCCTGGGTCATGAGGTTATCTTGAGGATGGAAGCCAGGCGCTGAGAATGGTGGAGCAGAAAAATGGATGGAATCTCAGGCTCCAGTGGTAATAGAGTCATCATATGAGCTTTTGATTGCCTGCTCCTCCTTTATTTAAGAAAAAATAAACTCTGTCTTATTTAAGCCACTGTTCTCTTAGGTCTTTTAATTAGCAGCTGAATGCAATTCCTAAAGTTCTGACTTGATCATATTTCTCTCTCCTTACCACCAGGCTATTTTTGTTAACATGAGGTGACCTAGGTTCTTGTTGCTATTTTGTACTTTATTATAATGTGACCTTGGACAAATAACTTAAAGGCCCCTCCCTTTTTGCATCTTTTGAATGGGAATTATTCATTCTCTAAATACAAGTTTACTATGGGAAACATGCTTTTAAATGTCACGTTCTCATGAGTGATGTACATTTCTTGAAGAGGGTCATGGTCATACTTGGACAAGTTTAAGGGTACTGCAAAGGAAACCTATAGAATCTGAAAACAGTTTTCTGATTTTGTCATTTTGCTGAGTGCCAGGTCTGAATACCTCTCAGGGAACAAATAAATAGAAGCTGTGACAGGAGGTGATTTTTGTCCCTCTGCTCTGATATGCATACGAGCAGATTCTCAGTGGCACCACTGATGAGCGTATAACTCATGCTGGGGCTGCCGCGTCGGATTCAGAGTTTGTTTCCGATACGGCTGCCTTCCGTGTACCAGAGTGTTGTTTTCTGAAGATACATTAATCAAGGAATCGCTATACTGGAAGAAAGCTAAATGCTTTTTCTGAGAGCCGGCCAAGAACATTGCACAGAAGAAAACGTTTGCACATGTGGAGAATTCGTTTTTCTGGCAATAAATATCACCATTTCCAAAGAGTCCTTTGAAACTAGTACAGAGGTGTTCACAAAAAACTGGAAGGCCCCTCCCTCAGCATGGGGCCACCCATGTAAATGACCCTTTCTTGCTTTGTCACCACCCTTGTTTCTTTACTTCCTCACAAGGACTCCCCCTCAATACACACTAGCTCAGTGGAGATGAGCTATCTGGAGATTATAAGGTAGATTTGTGTCACTCCGTTGAGGTATAACTCTTGCCAGTGGAAGGTGTGGTTTGTAAGTGAAATTCATTTGGAATAAGGCGTGGTATTTCGAGTTTTAAAAGGTGCAGACTTGTGTTTGAATATTACTCTTAATTAGATACTTAATAATGTGAAATGCCTAATATCACAAACATTTTATCTGTTATGCTGTTCTATTCCTGTTTCTCCTTTCTTCTTGAGGCATTCAACTTTAAAACGCGGTGTGGTATTTCTCGCATTTCTGTAGCAATGGGACCTTTAAACAGTGCTTCTCAAACTTTAATATGCCTACAAATCACCTGGGGATCTTGTAAAGATGCATATCTTGATTTAGTAGGTTTGGGGTGGAGCCTGAGATTTTGCATTTCTAACAAGTTCCAGGTGATGCTGCTTCTACTGGTCCCTGGACCACACTTTGAGTTACAAGGTACTCAGTTACCTCTACCTCAGTGCCAGGGTTCTCAGTGCTGGCTGGGCATCAGAATTAAGTGAGGAGGTTTTAAAAAGACCTATACTCATGACCCCACCCTCAGATTTTCCTGATTAATTACTTTTGGAATAGTATCTAGAGAAATGTATTTTGGGAGTTCTGTGTGAGGTGAGACTCACTGGCTTAGTGTCCTGTTAAAAAATGTGATGTTGAGTGGTTTCAGTGTGCTTTCTTGTAATTTGAACTGTAATATTTTTACATCATAAGTAATTTATGTTGTGATGCCTTTTAGTCAAACAGAATAAATAAATGGAATCCACCATGCATTTTATACATGGATTTTATTCAGTCCCTCTGTTATCCATAGCCTAAGAAGACTCCACATAAAGAATGATGTAAGGACCTATCATTGAAGTAACTGGAAAGCAAAGTATGTGATAGTTAACGTTCTTTCAGATTGCAAGAAATAGAGGTCTGTTCTGCTAACCTCAGCTGACGGGAGGCAGCTTATAAGGATACTCCAGTAAATTGGAAGACACAGGAAGTAGCCTTGGAAGTCATTTGGAAATAAGAGTAGCTCTAGGAAACTGACAGCAAATATTTACCCCAGAGAACATTCCTTTGTCAGTTGCGAAGGCTGTTATTCTTCGTGTTACTAACACCACCATTTTGGTGACTCAGTTCACTTCTGTCTCCTTCCATGGCTTCTGAACTTAACTGAATAACTGACTCTTGTTTTTCTTGCATACAGTCAGCCTCCCTAAGAAAGAGACTCTAAGGAGGCTGGCCAGTCAGGGTCCTGCACAGAGTGCCCCTTTGGGGCAGGGGTCTCATGGTGGTTGACCTCAGAGGCTAATGACAAAGTATATAGTAGCCAACTTTTCAGGTCCATCCCTGGTCCCTTCTCCTGGAGGGGATGGTAGGGTCTTGTGGTAGGCACAGGGGAATTTTAGAATTGCCTGCA
>NW_006785931.1:349093-349391 GCF_000442215.2 Lipotes vexillifer
CTCTTTCAGTAATGAGTTCCATGAGGGAAGATTTATGTTGTTCATTGTTATAGCCCCATAACACAGAATGGTGCCTGGCATATATATTCAATACATGTCTGTGAAATAGAATTTTTTAAACGATGTAATGTTGTCTTTATTGTTCGTTTGATTACATTTTATTCTAACTCGAATCCACGGGCAACTATGGAGAGTGAATTTCTACTCTGCCCGTGGCTCACCGAAGCAATATGCTCTGACGCGCCGGATCTTTTCTTGCCTTTTTCTTTTCTTTTTTTTTTTTTTTTTTTTTTTTTTT
>NW_006785931.1:349401-366541 GCF_000442215.2 Lipotes vexillifer
TTTTTTTGCGGTACGCGGGCCTTTCACCGTTGCGGAGCACAGGCTCCAGACGCGCAGGCTCAGCGGCCATGGCTTACGGGCCCAGCCGCTCTGCAGCATGTGGGATCTTCCCAGACCGGGGCACGAACCCGTGTCCCCTGCATCGGCAGGCAGACTCCCAACCACTGCGCCACCAGAGAAGGCCTCTTGCTGCCTTATTAGCAGTGATGAGCATTAGATGTTTGCCACTTGGCGGCATCAGTACGGCTGGCGTCAGGCTTTGGGCTGAGGGGCAGCAAATGGATGTCAAGTCCAGTGCTCGGAGTCCTTCCTAACGGCCTCCCTCTAGGGTAACCTTGGCCGCGGTGGTTTCTCCTCTGGGAGGTGAGCGGCCCCTCCCCATCCAAGGGCGCAGCCATCTTGGGTCCCAGTCGCATCGGCTCTGAAAGGTCAAGTGTGGATTTGGACGTTTGGCCAAGGAAGGGAGGCTACTTTTCAGGTAAAGAGGGAGACACTGGGAAGATGGGAGTCGTCGTTACTTACAGCAGCTGCTGCCTCTTAAAAAGCTCCAAACCCCCTATCTGTGCGGAATGGGTGGAGGGTGGATGTTAAGGATGTTTTCGAGGAAGGATGGACCCGGCTGATGATGGTTGGGATGTAGGGCAGCACAGCGAGCGCCAAGTCCAAGGATGCTGACCTGCCCCGACTCGGGGAAAGGAGCTTGAAGTTGGCACCTTCCCAGGAGAGAGGCAGTGATATCCACCATTGAGTACTGAGCCTTGATTGGAGCGCGTTTGCTCTTCGCGTGAAATATCACGGCCAATACCCACGTAGCTCTGGGAACAAGCCTTTCAGTAGCTCCTTGAGCTCAAGGATTCTGTAAACCTTGAAGAATGTAATTTGATACTGATCACCTCATAGGTTTCCAATGAATGTTTAATGAAGGTGATGAAGAATTAGGGGTTTTAATCCCAATATTCTTCAATTCTTTATTTAATTAAAAACTAGATTTCTTCCTCTTGCAGTGGGTTTTTTAAAAGTACCAACTTTTTAGCATGTCTGAACAAAACATTTTATTGATCACTCACCAGTTTAGTGCTTAGCGTATGCCAGGAACTCACATAATCCTTTAACAACACAGAAAGTCAGGTTGATTTTAATAAGAACAACGAGGCAAAGAGAAATAGAGCTGGGATTTGAAGCCCTGCAGTCTTTTTCTCCTTTAATTTTTAAATTTACATACAATAAAGGTGACTTCTTTTGGGTACGTAGTTCTGTGAGCTGTGATACACGTACAGATTCTTGTAACCACCCCCATAGTCAGAATACAGAACAGTTTCATCACCTCGAAATTCCTGTGCTGCCCCTTGCAGTCATATCTTCTCTATACCATTTAACCCCTGATCTGTTCTATGTCTCTGTAGTTTTGCCTTTTCCAGAATATGATATAAATGGAATCATTTCACCCAGCACATTGTTGTGGAGATTCATTCTTGTTGTTAACTGTGTCAATAGTTTGTTCCCTTTTGCTGCTGAGTAGTATTCCATTGTATTAATGCACCACAGTTTGTTTATCCATTTACCTGATGAAGGATATTTAGGTGATTTTCAGTTTTTGGTATTTATGAATAAGCTGCTGTAAATATACAGGTTTTTGCATAAACACAAGTTTTTATTTCTTTGTTTTAAGTACTTAGATATTGGCTTAATGGGTAATATGTAAGTGTATGCTTAACTTTACAAGAAAATGCCAAACTGTTTTCCAGAGTGCTGCTAAACCATTTTGCATTATTATGAGCAATGAATGAGAGTTCCAGTTGCTCCACACCCTCATCAGCACTTGATATTATCAGGTTTTTCTCGTTTGCATTTGTTTTTGTTTTAGCCTTTCCGATAGTTGTGTAGTGATACTTTGTTGTGGCTTTAATGTGTGTCTCCTTAATGGATAATGATGTTGAGCATCTTTTCATGTGGTTAATTGCCATCCATTATGTCATCTTTGATGAAGAATGTGCAAATCTTTGCACATTTTAAAATTGGGTTGTTTTCATATTATGGTATTTTAAAGAGTTCTTTATATATTTTGCATTCAGATTTTTTGTTGGATATGAGATATGAAAATATTTCTCCTAGTCTGCAGTTTATTTTTTCATTCTGTTAACAGTGTCTTTAGCTCTTTGAATATATTGGAAATAGCTGATTTAAAGTCTTTGTCTAGTAAGTCCAATGTCTGGGCTTCTGCAAGAACTGTTTATATTGATTGCTTTTTTTTTTTTTCTTTTTCTGTGCATGGGCCATTACTTTCTTGTTTCTTTGTGTGCCTCATAATTTTTTGTTGAAAACTGGACATTTTGAATATTACAGGGTAGCAACTCTGGAATCAGATTCTTCTCCCTCCTCAGGGTTTGTTATTGCTGCCTATTAATGATTGTTGTTGCTTGTCTAGTGATTTTTCTGAACTAATTTTGTAGAGTGTGTAATTTTTGTGTGATGTGAGGCACTGAAGTCTCAGTTTCATTAGCTTAGTGGTCAGCTAGTGATTGGACAGAGTTTTCCTTAAATGAATGCCTAGAACCAAAAAAAAATCTCCCAGTCTTTGCAGGGGGGCTCTGTGGGTGTATCACAGCACACCTTCAACTCTCAGCCAAGCAGTGTACAACTAACCTTAGCCTTCACTTTCTGCTTGTGCAGAGCCTGTAGTTCAGCCAGAGCTGAGGTTAGGGCCCTCTCAGATTCTTTCTGAGCATGCACTCACCCTAGGAATGCACATGGACTTCTAGATTCCTAGGAATATGTGGGACCTTTTCAAAGCCCTTATTTCCCAAAGCATCTCATCCTTCAGCCTTTCCCCCCAACTTCTTTGGTTAGTCTGTTGTTTGCCCAAACTATTATCCATTGCCTCATGCAGCAGCAACAAATGTATTTATTTGCCTGTAAATGATTTCAATAAGCTTTCTCGAGCTAGCCACTTTTTAGCACTTGGAGAGTTTTGAGTTAGGCAAGATAAAGGCAAGTCTTTTGTGCTGGTCTTCCAGGGTTCCACCGGACAAGACAAAGCAAATTATTATAGTTCTTTGTGAATGAGGTCTTTTCTGCTCCCTCTGGTACTGGTACCGGTACCAGTACCAAGAGTGCAGGCTATTATTTTCAAGGGCAGGCTATTATTTTCAAGGCTTCCACTGAGCTGGAGAATGGGGGATGGGACCAGGGTAAGTTAAAATGCCACAAAACTTGCTACTGCAACCAAAACCCAGCTAGTTTTCCTTGATTAAGTGTTTCACTGTACTTAAGTGCATCAGGTGGTTGCTGTAAGCTTTTGGTTAGTTTTCAGTGTTCAAAAAGGGTTGATTCTGCCAGTTTTAAATTGCTTTTATGGAAGACAGACTTTTGGATTTCTTTACTCTGCCATTGTCACTGATGTCCCTCAAGTATGGATTAAAAGAAAAACTGATTAAGATTGTTGGTCTTTTTATGAGCAAATTGGCCCAAGTTTTCCCAATAAAATACCAAACGAGAAAGTATGGATAGTCTTACTCATTTTTGAAGTGTTTGCACATCCCACAGTAGCATCATCAAGGTATTTGAGGAGCCTCACTCATCTGGTTACAGTGCTGGGGTCAAGACCCTCCATTTAAACCCTGCATAGGCAGCTTGCTTTTCTCAATTCCAGGCCACAGACCACACCTAACCTGTCTGTTGCTTTTTAAAACATGATTTTCAAGGGATATCTGGTCAGGAAACCTATATTCCTCTTTGTTTTTGAAAGAATGACTTAGAGAAGGTAGCTTTATTGCACCCTCCTGATATAAATCAGTCATGTGTTAACACTGGGGAGTGGAATTGAGGAGGGTGTGGAGTGTGTAACTTTATATACTTCTGTATTCAGTTTCCTCCAATGAGTATTATTTTGGAAATTAAAAGAAAGGAAAATAAATGAAAAATACCATGTGAAATAATTGCCTGCTGGTCTAGTGTATTTGTTGCTCATTTTGTGGTATGTTTTTAAACCTGTTTTGCCTTAAGATGAGTTACTGCAATGATCATAGCAAATGCTGTCCTGTTGATAAAAGAAATGATTGATAAGTATTGGAGAAAATGATAGTAGGAAGGAAGTATATAATTGCATTTCCTCTGAAGATCATTTTTCAAACACTGGCTAATTTATCATTCGTTCACCTATTCCATCTTATGACATTTACTTGTTTTTATGAAAGCCATAATCACTTGAAAAGCAAATCCTCATTTATAACCACACTGTTGAAAGCTGTTTAACATAATCAAAACCTACCCTTAGCGTTCTCAGCCTTATTTTTTGCTGTGTATTTCATCTCCAAGTTGTGATGCAACAGAACCTGTTCTAAAGCAATAGATTGAGGAGACCTGCATTGTAATGCTCAACTTGCCACCAGCCAGCTGTATGTCCTTGATTTAATCTCTCTAGGTCTTAGATTCCTCATTGACAATATGAAGGATTTAGACCAGGGATCTGGAAACCATAGCCCTGTGGACCAAATCTGGCTCACTGCCTGTTTCTGTAAATAAAGTTTTATTGGAACACAGCCACGCTCATTCTTTGATATATTGTCTATGGCTGCTTTTGTGCCGTATCTGCACAGTTGAGTAGTTGCAACAGAGTCTGTATGGCTTGTGAGCCTAAAATATTTACTATTTATCCCTTAACAGAAAAAGTTTGATGACTCCAGACTATCAGCTTTTCCTTCAGGTTAAAAGTTCTCTGTTTCAGTTTTGGGATACTTGGGCCAACTATTTCTTTTTTCACATCAGATTGCTTCTTAGCAGATCACCAGAAAATTCAACTGGACGAGGGGAAATACAAATCATACATTGTTATTTGTTAAACACCTATATCCACCATACGTCTGGCATATTTTGTTAATGCTGTGGTTACAGACAACCTCTAAAGTGCACTATCTTATGACAGGTATATTCAGGTATATTCAGCTGGTGAGCTACAGCTCAGCCTCACTTATCTTCTTCATTCTGGGATCCTGGCTGGAGGAGCAGTTCCTAACTGGGAAAAGAAGCCGTGGACAAACGATGTGCCAGCTTTTAAAACTTCTGCTCAGTAGTGGCATATATTACTTCTACTCACGTTTCTTTAGCCAACTGGGTGTTAGTGGTACAGGGAAGGATAATCCTTCTGTAGGACGCCCTGCAAATCACCTGGTACCTCGAGTGGGTGGCTCATCCTTCTGCAGGGAGAGCTGTGGAACACTGAGAACAACGTCATCTACCACAGCCTCCTTAAGGGTTCCCTGGTGTGAGCAGACAAACTAATGGCAAAAACTTGGTTTCAGAACTCTTTGTGTGTTATATTTTTCATGAACTCTCTGCAATTAACAAGTAACTAGAAATTGGCCCGTTGAGCTTTTGGAATATATTCTAAATCTCTCAATGTGCTTATTTAATAAATGCTCATTGTAAGAATGTAATATCTGTTTGGATTTCTCTTTTATAGACTCCTGATGTCTTTAACTTATAATTCTCACCCCTAAGCTGTCTTCTCCAAGGTTCCATATAATGACACAACTCAAGTTGCCCCAGCCAGAAACCTGGGTGAAGTTCTTAACTTCCTCTCTCCCCATGATTACTTATATCTAACCAGTCAGTTACCAGAGTCTATTGAATACATCCCCTAGGTAGCCCTTGACTAAGTCCTCTTCCCTCCATCCTCATTGCTACCATCCTTGTCCAGGCATCTCTCACCATGCACAACAGCCTTGTAACTAGCCTTTCTACCTCCTGACTTGCTTGTCTGTAATCCATTCTCTACACAACCACTGAAGTGATTTTTCTAAAATGCAAACTGATCATGTTATTCTGTATTAAAACCTTTCAGTGTCTTATTTTATCTTCCCCTTAAAGCTCAAATTTCTTAGCATGGCCTTGAACCTTTTTTTCCTTTATTTTTTTTCTGGGAATTCCCAGGTCTGTCCTCTTATACTTGGCTTACATTCATGGCTGGAAAAATATAATCTTTCTTCTAGAAAGATTTTCCTAGAGCATATTTTATGAACTCACATAGTATTTGGCAGACGTTTTTCACTTGTAGAGATTCAAACACTTGATAAAAAGCATTGTGCAAAGCTGACTGTGTGCAGTATTGAGGATGCTCTTGTCCTGATGCTCAGTGGATTGCTCCTTCTTGGAAGGGCTTGGATAAGCCAGATCGGCTCCAAAGAAAGGCAGGTTGACACAGTTCTGTTTTACTTTCTTTGTGACCTGTTTTTAGAAGTTTAAAATGTGCCCATTTTGGAACTAGTCATTTATTGGCCCTCTTTAAGTGAGCTAACATATTTTTCCTTATGATACCAACTCAGCAACTTCAGACAAAAAGAATGTGAAGCAAATGCATTTTTAAAAAATACCATCTCTATGTCTTTCATGCTAGCTCTCTGTTTCAGAAATAAAAATAGCTTCATTGAACTCATAGGGGGATAGGAGAAATCCAAATCCTTGCCTTTGAAGATGCTCTAGTGATTTTAATTTTTCAGGCAAAAATGTTTTCATTATTTAAAATTCATTGACACAAAATTTCCTTGATCAACCAACTGCTATCCTTCTTTTTATCTAGCCTAGTTATGTGGAATTTTTTTTTTTTTTTTTTTTTTGCTTTACGCGGGCCTCTCACTGTTGTGGCCTCTCCCATTGCGGAGCACAGGCTCCGGACGCACAGGCCCAGCGGCCATGGCTCACGGGCCCAGCTGCTCCGCGGCATGTGGGATCTTCCCGAACCGGGGCACGAACCCACCTGCATCGGCAGGTGGACTCTCAACCACTGCGCCACCAGGGAAGCCCTATGTGGAATTTTTAATAGAAGGAATCAAAAGTCTCATCTCTGAAGCTTTGCAATTGTTGTAACCAGCTTTCTATAATCATAAGCTAATTTTAAAAAGCAAGCTTAATCAAAGAAAAAAGCAAGGTTAAAAACTGTATATCTGTATAAACATTTAAAAAGGAGTCAGAGGTGTGTTGGCCACATCTTTAAGCAAGAGGAGAACATGTAAAGGGTGATAGTGATGAACACAGTGGGTACATGGGGATTTGAACTTCCTATGTTAGATATTTCTGTAACATTGTGGGGTTTTTTTTAATAAGCAGAATTAGGAAAAAGAATTTTTTTAAAAAGATTTTTTTTTTAAATGAAGCATTACTTGGTTTCCTCCTCCTTAGGGAGGGAACAATCATCTGAGTTAGAACAGGCTGCTTTGTGATTACTTACACTATTCTAGAGGTTCCATGAGTATAGAGTTTCTTGACCATCTTGAAATTTCATAAAAAAATGTTGTGTTTGTGCATGAGTGCTTTTTTGGGATGCAGGGTTAGAGTAATGTGGGGAAGAGGGTCCATAATTCAAACAGATTCTTCTAATTTTTTTTTCTCTAGTCCTGCCCTCTCTGAGCTCCAGACTGCCTCCTCAACATCTCTACTTGTATATCTAATAGACATCTCAAATCTAACATGTATGTATGTTTCCCATTGCTGCTGTAACAAATTGCTACAAATTGTCCTACAGCTCTGGAGGTCAGCTGTCTGGAATCAGTTTCACTGGGCTAAAATCAAGGTGTTGGTAGGGCTGCATTTTATCTCCAGGCCTAAGGGAGAATCATGTTTGCCTTTTTAAAATTTCTGTAGGCCAGCTGCACTCCTTGGCTTGTGGCCCATTGCTCCATCCTCAAAGCCAGCAGCATAGCATCTTTGTTCCTCTCTTCCTTCTGCTTCCATCCTTTGGCATAGTCTCATAAACACCTCTGACTCTGACTCTCCTGCATTCCTCTTTAAAAAGATTTGTGATTATATTGGGCCCACCTGGATAAACCAGGATAATCTCCCAATCTCAACATACTTAATCATATGTGCAGAGTTGCTTTTACCAGGTAATGTAACATATTTACAGGTTTGGGGATTAGACAGGGACATCCTTGGGGGCCATTATTCAGCCTATCACTGCATTTGATAGCCCAGCAAACTGTTCCTCCTCCAGCCTTCCTCATTTTATTTAGTAGTATGGCCATTCTCAGGCCACTAACCTAGCAGTCTTTTTTTTTTTTTACATCGTTATTGGAGTACAGTTGCTTTACAATGGTGTGTTAGTTTCTGCTTTTTTTTTTTTTTTTACATCTTTATTGGAGTATAATTGCTTTACAATGGTGTGTTAGTTTCTGCTTTATAACAAAGTGAATCAGTTATACATATGTTCCCATATCTCTTCCCTCTTGCGTCTCCCTCCCTCCCACCCTCCCTATCCTACCCCTATATACACTACCAAATAGATAGCTAGTGGGAAGCAGCGGCATAGCACAGGGAGATCAGCTCGGTGCTTTGTGACCACCTAGCAGTCATTCTTGATTTCTCTTTTCAAATCTTTATCTTTCCCATCCTCCTATTCCAATTACCACCCTCACTCCCAACACCCACATCCAATCCATCGAATCACATCTGAATCCAATCAAAATGTTATCACAGTCCTACCCAACTGTGTCTAGAATCTGTCCTCTTCTCACTAATTTCCACTAAAATCAGGATGCCTTTAGCATTTTGGAGCCTTAGGGCCTCATCCCATCCTATTCTTTTTACTCCTGGATGTTAATTATCAAAGTTAATTATGGTACAGGGCAGTGTGGGCTAGGTGTCCGTAAGAGTGGCATAAAGAGCCACGGGACTAGACTTCAGTCACTTTATTCCAACCACATGGAGATGGGAAGTGAAGACTTACATGGTAGAAGACACTGTGGAGAGAATTTGGGTTGGTTGAGGATAATTATCCTGGAAAGCAATTAGAATTTCCCACTAAAAGGCTTCCCTGGTGGCGCAGTGGTTGAGAGTCCGCCTGCCGATGCAGGGGACACAGGTTCGTGCCCCGGTTCGGGAAGATCCCACATGCCGTGGAGCGGTTGGGCCCATGAGCCGTGGCCGCTGAGCCTGCGTGTCCAGAGCCTGTGCTCCGCAACGCGAGAGGCCACAACAGTGAGAGGCCTGCGTACCGCAAAAAAAAAAAAAAAGAATTTCCCGTTAAAGATTTCAGTCTTTTTAAATTCTTATGACGGTGAACATTTCCTCTCAATTATTGATTGTAGGGAATAAAATTAATCTCTGGTTATTTTGAATGACTCCTTCCCTTCCTTTCCTTCCTGAAGAAGGAACATGTTTAACAGAATTCTCAGGCAACTGATTTCTAGTATGTAAATAAACTGTACGTAGTCAAATTTGGTGTAGAGAATATTATAGCTTCAGGATGAAGCCAAGCATCTGAAAAGGTAAAATACCCATTGTTGAAATAATATAAAAATAAAGCATCCACATTTTATTATTCTGAATCCTTTTTCCGTAATATTGCTACATGTTGGGGGTGACTTTACAATGTAATGAAATAAAGAAAAAAATGGGTGAATACTTGAAATAGTCTCTATTATATGAATAGAAGATCTGGAAATAACTGTATTTCCTCACTTTTTGGGGAAAAAAATTCTGGTTGGATTTCAGCAGCCTAGTGTATAGCTTTATTTGTTAAATGTGACCTTAGCAAATCCAACCTTAATTAAAATTCCTCAAGACAAGAAAATGAAAATTGGAGTATATTAAAGCAGATATTCCAAGGAATAAAGTATTCTACAAATTAAAATAGACTTTTAAGGCAGAAAGGCTATTGAGCCCACCTCCAAAATAAGATGTAAAGTTGTTCCTATTAATTTTCTCCTCATTTGGTCAGTAGTGGTATGGACTAAATTCGTTACCAGTAAGTGTGACATTTTAGTTTTGTGAATACAAATGTTTATTGATTTTTTGGTCCTCCAGTAATGTGTTACCAGTTGCTGTACTCATATATTGGGTTAAGCTTTATATGTTGTGTTTTAGCAATGGAACTAGAAAATGTATGTAGTTATTTTGAGCCTTTTCTTGAAATACAATCACAAGAATTATTTAGAAGATCTTTAGAAAGCCCTAAATACACCATAGACTAGTTGTTTTTTGTATAAGCAGGAAAAAAACTTCCCTGCTCGTTTAAAAAAAAAAAAACTTTATTGAGATATAATTCACATACCATGTACTTCACCAATTCCCTGTTAGTTTTTAAAACCATTTCCTAGGGTCCTTTCAGTGTGTTTTTCAGATATTCACTGCCTCCTTTTCTAATCAACAGATTGATTGGGTTGAGGTATACAAGAGACGGGGCATTCCAGGTATAGAGGACAGATTAAATAAGGCCTTGAGGTGGAAATGGGAGGAAGGAATGAGAAAAATATTGCTCTGGGTAAGAAGGGAAAAAACAAATAGGAAGTAAGGTAGGTGTCTTACTGATGAATTATAAAGTAGATGGTAAAAAACTTGGGGTTGTGCCACCTTGGTTCACGGGGCCTTATTATAAGTGTGGTGCAGGTAGGGGACAGGGAAAACAAGAAACAGCCCACAGCCTCCTGGAATCGAACCTTCCTCACTGATGTTCAGGTGCCGTAGTCCTCTGGTGTCTTGCTTGTTAGCTTACTGGGGTTGATTGTCTTTCTCTCTGCTTCTTGTCTAATTCTGCTACCATCCAGCTACCCTGTGTACCATCCTAGCTCCCTCACAGCCTCTGCACACTCCCATGAGCAGTGGTGTGGGATCTTCTATTCTTCTGTTCTTTGGTCATTCCCCTGCTCTCAGCCCTCAATACCTTCCCATCCCACTGAGAATGCGATTCAGAGCCCTTACTGTGGCTCCTAGGGCGCTGCTCCCCCTCTGCTCCCAATTCC
The DNA here is from genome assembly GCF_000442215.2 of Lipotes vexillifer. NCBI lineage: Eukaryota > Metazoa > Chordata > Mammalia > Artiodactyla > Lipotidae > Lipotes > Lipotes vexillifer. Next base: position 360,132 of record NW_006785931.1, read on the forward strand.
CAGCCCTGTCCCCCCGCCTCCACTCAGCAGTGACCTCTGTTCTAACTCACACACACACAGCCGTGTGCTAACTCATCCTCCCACCTCAGGACCTTTGTGCTTGCTCTTCTCTCTACCTGGAAGGTTCTTTCTCAGGTATTTGTTTTGCTTCCCTCCTTCATGCGGGCCTCTGTAAATGTCAGCTCCTTGGAGAAACTTCCTTGACCACCTGACCTAAAGTGGAGTCCCACACCCTGATACCTTATCTGCTGCTTCTGTGTTATCTTCCTTTATCACACTTTCTTGTACTTGACATTATAATAAACATTTACAGTTGACACTCCATAACCAGAGTTTTGCATCTGTGGGATTGGTTGAATCCACAAACGTGGAACCCACAGATTTGGAGGGTCAGCTTACTATGCCATTTTATATAAGGAACTTGAGCATCTGCAGATTTTGGTATCCCTGGAGGTACTGGAACAAACCCCAGTGGCTACTGAGGGAGGACTGTATTTTGCATTAGGTTATTGTCTTTCTCCCCCACTGGAATGTAAACTCCTTGAAGGCAGGCTTGGTGCAGTGTATATGTTGCGGCATCCTCAGTACCTAGAACATGCCTGGAACGTGGTGGGCACTTAATATTGTTGATTGCACACTGACATACTATAGGGCCCATTTTCAGACTTCCCATGAGAAGAGGTCTGTTGGGTTGTCCAGTATTTAGTGCATCTGTTGGGTAAGATGCTAGGCCAACCTGCCCCCCTACCTGCTAGACAGCTCTTTTTTTTTTTTTTTTTTTTTTTTTTGCGGTATGTGGGCCTATCACTGTTGTGGCATCTCCCGTTGTGGAGCACAGGCTCCGGACGCTCAGGCTCAGCGGCCATGGCTCACGGGCCCAGCCGCTCCGCGGCATGTGGGATCTTCCCGGACCGGGGCACAAACCCGTGTCCCCTGCATCGGCAGGCGGACTCTCAACCACTGCGCCACCAGGGAAGCCCTAGGCAGCCCTTAAGTCAGGTGCTCATCCCTAGTAAGTCCAGCCAGTAGTGGTCAGGTCAGTGAGGTCATGTGGTCTTCTATAGTTATCCCTTTCTTCCCACTTGAATGGCCTGGTTTCTCCAAAAGGTTTATATTTCAACTCTTGGTTCAGGAGAAAAATTTTGACAGATTCCCATGCTGTGGAACAGTTGCTTCCTAAGGGTCTGGAGGAATGATAGGAAGCAGTGTTTTGGCTTTCTTGACCTTCTTTATGTCCCCTTGCCGTGTCGTTCTGGCTCATACATTTGTGGGTTTTCTCCTCCTGTTTGTTTTTCTCCAGTTCTTGAGTTTAGTCTGTCCTTTCTCCTCTGTTTTCCTTTCTTGCTCCTCCTTTCTCTTTTTCTTTTCTCTCAGCTGCCATTTTGCTTTGCCCTCTGTATCATTCCAGAGCTTGCTTAGCTTGAATCATTGTCTCTCAGAAAGATTTCAGTTTACCTGCTTTGTGTACTGTTTGTTCCTTTGTGCCTTATAGGTGGAGAGAGGTAAGAAGGAGAATGGGGCCAAAACATTCTTTCCTTCATCCTTTTATTTAACCTGTATTTGAAAACCTACTTTGTGTAAGACATTGTGCCAGGTTCTGGGCTACCTCAGTAAACAAAAGGTCCTTAGTTGGGGAGACAAAGAGATTGTGTGTTTATTTCTCATTCATTCATTCACTCGTTCAACAAATACTTATTGAGACTGGAATATAGTGGTTGGCAAAAGCAAAAATTCTTCCTCTCATGGACCTCATTGCATTTTGGTAAGACAGGCATACATTAATTAGACAGTTACACAAATGAATGTTAAATTACACCTGTGTTGAGCCCTATCAAGGAGGACACCATAGTGCAAGACTGTATATTGGGGGGATTTGTTCTGGGAACAGTTTCCTCGAGGAAGTGAAGAATGAACTGAAATCAGTAAGACTTAACTACGCAAAGACAGCAGGGAAGGGGAAATAGCAGATACAGAAGTCTGGTGCTGAGACTGGGCTTCTGGAGCATTTGAGGAAGTGAGAGTATAGAGAGCAGGTGGGGTGAGGCCAGGTGAGGCTGATGAGGCAGCCTGGGATCACATCCAGCAGGGCTTTGTAGGTCCTGTTAAGGACTTGGGTTTTTATTCTTTGAGCAATGGGATGCCTTTGAAGTGTGGTAAACAGGAGAAAGGAGGAGAAAAGCATTTTAAAAATCTTTATGTTTAAAACACTAGTCTGAATTCTGTGGAGAACAAATGCACTCGAGCATAGGTGTGAGTGACGGTAAGGAGGTGGGAACAGCAGTTGGGAGGCTGTAGTGGCAGCCTAGAGGAGAGGTGAGGTTCAGGGTTAGCAAGGACTTTAACTTTCCAAGCCTACCCTCACTTCCTGTTAAATGTATTTATTTATCCAAAAACACTGTTTCTGAAGTTGACTTACCCCAAAAGACACAGATGCAACAAAACTTAAATTCATTCAAATGAGAAATGAAGGATGATTGAAATAAAAAGGAGTATGAGTAGAATTATACCAGAGAGTATAGGATAAAGATAATGACTGAAATCATGTATAAAACTTAGCTCTGAGCTCCTGGAAGCCTAGGCAGAAGAGGAAATAGTATAGGTCACATGATTGTTCAACAAAAAGAAGCATGCTAGTTAAGCAAGGGAAATAATCTTTTCCTTATAAACATTTAAAGTACTTTATTAAGAAGTAAAATTAACCTGGATAGGTCCAGATTATTGAAACCCAAAACCTCAGCTCTTGAGATTATTGCATTAATCCATTTTTGGTGGTAGGTATTTCAAAAAGTAAACATTTCAGAAATATTCAGAGCTGAACTACATACATGGATTTCTTATTTGACGCCTTGTTACAGAGGGGAAGCACAAAGAGTAGAGAAAGTAGAGAAAGGTAGACCAGGTAAGATGCTCGTAATGCAACCTCTGGGCACGAAGTAAACCCATAATGTACTTTCTTGAGGACCTTCCCATTTGCTTTCCCAGATACTTTTTTTGTTGCCTGCTTCTGTCGCCACTTCATTTGTGTCTGTAAATACTTATTCATGGAAGGCATCCCTCCTGCCTTGCAAGATGCATAGTCAGGGACAAAGAATGAATGCCATGCACAGAAGTGGCATTCTTATTTCTCAGTTGTTCACATTCCAGCCAGCGAAACCTCCTTCCAGAATCAAGAAGCTCAAAAACAAAATCATTTCTCAGTTTAATGAAGTCATCCAGAGTTCCCAGCGACTCCCCTTGTGAGTTCTCTCCCCTTGGGGCTTCTTCTCCACGAATTCCTTCCTAGCCCTGTACTTGGCCAGCAGCTTCAGTTACACTGCCTACTCTCCCGCTAAAATGTTAGGCCCAAAGGTGCAGGCGGGTCCCAGGAGAGCCAGAGAGAACAGTACAGTAGGGAGCAAGAAGTCAGGTAAGTCCAGGTTGTTGGCATCCAAGACCTCAGCTCTTGAGGTAACGGACATAATCCATTTTTGGTGGTAGGTCACGTTGGTGTAGACTCCAGGAAAAGAAAGACCACATCCTGTTCCCCAGCTTGACAATCCTATCTGGATCCATATACCATCAATATGACATGACAGAGGCCCTCCAGAATCACCCTAAGGAAGAGATAAAGGTCATGAGCCTAGTGAAGAAGGACCATGAAGAGGAGCGTGGCCGCAGGGGTGGAGGTTCCTTCGAATGGGGCAGTGGAGCCCGTGGAGCTGTAAAAATCCGGAGGGAGCTGGACTTCCCACTGACATGGAAACTTAGAATCATAGAATCTGAAATTGGCAGAGACCTTAGCTAAATATATCAGTAGTTTCAAACTACTCATCTGTGATTGAAAAGAAAGAAATATGATGAGTTTTTCACTAAATTCATTCAGTTGAATGAACTGTCCTTGTTTTTCTATTTTTAGGTTCTTATTGCCTTTTTTAGTGTTAAGATAATGCTCTCTTATGTAAAATGGTGGTGATAGTAGTTGGTGATGTATCTCTCAATCTTGCTATTATTTTGGTAACAGCTTTATTGAGATATAATTCACATACTGTACAATGCACCCATTTAAAGTTCAGTTTTAGTATATTCACAGTGTTACTCAACCATTACCACAACCCATTTTTGTCACCCCCCCCAAAAAACTCCATACCCTTTAGCAGTCACCCTCATTTCCTCCCATTCCTTCCAGCCCTAGGGCAGCCAGTTACCTACTTTCTGCCTCTGTGAATTTGCATATTATGGATATTTTGTATAAATGAAACTATGTATGACCTTTTATGTCTGGCCTCTTCCACTTAGCGTACTGTTTTCAAGGTTCATCCATGTTATGTCAGTAACATGTGTAAGTACTCCATTCCTTTTTATGGCTGAATAATATTCCATTATATTGCCATACCACATTTGTTATCTAGTCATCAGTTGATGGTCAGTTGGATTGTTTTCACTTTTTTTTTTTTTTTTTTTGCGGTACGCGGGCCTCTCACTGTCGTGGCCTCTCCCGTTGCGGAACACAGGCTCCGGATGCGCATGGCTCACAGGCCCAGCAGCTCCACGGCATGTGGGATCTTCCCGGACCGGGGCACGAACCAGTGTGCCCTGCATTGGCAGGTGGACTCTCAACCACTGCGCCACCAGGGAAGCCCTGTTTTCACTTTTTGGCTATTATAAATAATGCTGCAATGAATATTCATGTACAAATTTTTATATGGATGTATTTTCCATTTCTCTTGGTTGTGTACTTAGGAGTGGAATTCCTGGATCATGTGGTAAGTCCATACTTAACCTTTTGAGGTTTTCCAGAGTGGCTGCACCATTTTACATTCTCACTAGGTATGTGAATATTCCCATTTCTCCATATTCCTTGCCAACTCTTGTTATTATCTGTCTTGATTATAGCCATCCTCCTGGGTGTGAAGTTGTGTCTCATTGTTGTTTGATTTGTAAATAATGAATATACAGACAGGAAAATTTGGCAGAGATATAGAAAAATGCGTGTGAGGGGGGTGGGGAGGGAGGGAAGGAGGAAGTAAAACCCAAATGGTCATTCTAGAACTAAAAAATAAAATATCTGAAATAAAAATTTCACTAGATGAACTTAACAGTAAAATGTAGATGGCAGGAGAAAGAAGCAATGATTCTGAATATAGATTAATTTAAACTATCCAATTTGAAAAACAGAAAAAGGTAAAAATAAAATATCAGGGACTTGTGTGAAAATATCAAAAGTTGTAACTTACAAATTTTCAGTTTCACCCAGAAGGGGAAAAGAGGGAAATAAGGCAGAATAATAGTTGAAGAAATTATGAATGAAAATTTCCCAAGTTTTGATGAAAGGTAAAAGAGTAGATTAAAAAAACAAGTCACTGAATCCCAAATAGGATAAAGACAAAGACAATCACACTTAGGACATGACATTCAAACTTCTAACAATCACATATGAAGGAAAGTGTATTGAAAGCTGCCAGAACAAAACACATCACACCCAGTGGAGGAAGACACAAATGATTGCTGAATTTTCATCAGACAGTTATGATCAGGAGACAATGGAATGACATCTTTTAAGTGTACAATGAAATGTTTCTTCAGAACATTAAAAAGTTGGCACTTCTATGTCAACCTCTTAATATATTTATAAAAACATATGAGACTGTGAAAATCCAAGCACCAGTGGTTAGCATTGCTCTAGATCAGCAGTTGAAGAGATTAAATTAATAGATAAAGGTTAAGTGACTTATCCAGGTTAACACAGAATTATTGTTGGAACATTTGTCTCCTGATTCCCAATTCACTGTTGTTTACAGATGGGCAAACCTGGATCCAAATTAAGATCTCATGTTAAAGTAAAAAAATTTCAAGAGCAAACCCTGACCTGGCAAGTATCCTTTCTTTTCTCAAGATCACCAGCACAAATCATGCTTTCCTGGATGACAGGCTCTGTTTGTGGTAGTAGGTAACCCACCGGGTTGTAGATTATTTCTCAGTGCTGGTGTTCAATGATAGGTATTTCTGCTTCTTGGAGGATGGTAGGGTAGTCAGAATCTGTAGAGATAAATAGGAGTGAAAGGAAAAGCAGCCTGGAAAGGTGCAGGGACAACATTCAGTCATGATATGCAGACATCTCTGAATGGGAAACCAAAAGCAGAACACAGTCACTTTCCAATCACGTTGGCTAATGGAAGAGCTTTTTTGGTACAGTTAATCTAAAACAATGGATAATTCAAAATTCTATTTGTTTGGGGCTTTTCTAATGTGCCACGTGGGGCATTCCTAATGTTCTAAATAAAGAGAAGTGCCGATACATTTTTTTTGTTTTGTTTTGTTTTGTTTTTTGCGGTATTGCGGGCCTCTCACTGTTGTGGCCTCTCCCGTTGCGGAGCACAGGCTCCGGACGCGCAGGCTCAGCGGCCATGGCTCACGGGCCCAGCCGCTCCGCG
>NW_006785931.1:367030-368592 GCF_000442215.2 Lipotes vexillifer
CTGAGCGGCCACGGTTCACGGGCCCAGCCGCTCCGCCGCATGAGGGATCTTCCCGGACCGGGGCACGAACCCGTGTCTGCAGGCGAACTCTCAACCACTGCGCCACCAGGGAAGCCCCCGCCGATAACAGTTTGATTAAGTAAAGATGTGAGTATTCTACAGTATTCTAAAACTTCTTCCTTTCTCATTTTTCTGCTCCCAGATCGCTTCTTGTCTTTACTTTATCCTGGGAAAAGAGTTGACACAACACAACACTTTAAAAACAGATTTAAAGTACTAGACTCTTTCCAACCTTACATCAGGCTTGTTAACCTCTGTTTCAGAGAGGTAATTGTGTGTTTAGATTGTTAGTATTAAAAAATAAATAAAATAAATAAATTGTTAGTATCTTTTCTTGCTGCTGTAGCTAGACTCTAGGCAGGATATAAGAGTAAATAAACATATAAATAAGCAAACATTTTATTTGAAGACTTTTAGATAGTGTCTGGTTTTGTTGAAAATATTTGCCGTAGTAATGAAATGCCTAGAATATGAATATTCTAGAATGGGTACAAGAAGGTGATGTATAAAACAACCCCTTTCTCTTCCCATTCTCACCTTCATCTTCTGCTTTTCCCCATCCAGTCACCCAGCAAGAGTCTGGAATTGTCCACTGCTTTTTGACACTGGACAAGCAAATAGGCAGGATGGAAGAACTGTAGGTGACTCTAGAGAACAGCCTTAACAAGGCAATGTCTGCAGTGGTACCATGGTGTTTGGGATGGATGACAATTCGGAACATGCCTGTATTTGAATGGCCTATGTCAATTGATCCCAGCCACACAGTATATAAGAAAGGAATCCAGCGCCTAAGGGGAAGAGGAAGAGGAGAATAAAAGTGCAGCATGCTTTTGTGCTACAGCCGGGCCAGAACACGCTGCCTGTGTGTAGCACTAAGTCTTTAGGTAAGAAAGGAGGGTAACAGACTTGGAATTAACCAGGCTGCTTCCAACTTGGCATAGGGTTGTTTTGTCTTCGTTTCTCCTTCCCTCACTCCCTGATCACTCTTTCTTTTGTTGTCTGCTGTTTCTGTGGTCTCCTTTTATATGATTATGGCCAGAGTTTTGTCCTGTATTTTTTCCCTGGTTCTCTTATTCACCTCTACTATTCTCCGTGGTTTCAGCCATAGCCTATATGCTTAACAGTCATTGTTGTTTTATTTTCACTTTTGAGTTCTGAGCACTAGACCTTCATTTCTAAATTAAAAAATTAAAGCAAAATATAACCACCAAAATTCATATATATATATATATATATATGATATATATGTAATTTAAATGTTCAGTAGTTTGATCAGATTTACAAAATAAATAAATAACAGAAGTTCTCTGCCCTACTGCCCTCAATTCATGCTACCCAAAGGCAATCACTTTCAACTCTTAGCTCTTTTTTTTTTTTTGCGGTACACGGGCCTCTCACTGTTGTGGCCTCTCCCGTTGCGGAGCACAGGCTCCGGACGCGCAGGCTCAGCGGCCATGGCTCACGGGCCCAGCCGCTCCGCGGCATGTGGGATCTTCCCAGAC
>NW_006785931.1:372314-386422 GCF_000442215.2 Lipotes vexillifer
ACACGGGCCTCTCACTGTTGTGGCCTCTCCCGTTGCGGAGCACAGGCTCCGGACGCGCAGGCTCAGCGGCCATGGCTCACGGGCCCAGCCGCTCCGCGGCATGTGGGATCTTCCCAGACCGGGGCACGAACTCGTGTCCCCTGCATCGGCAGGCGGACTCTCAACCACTGCGCCACCAGGGAAACCCTCTTAGCTCTTTCTTTTAGCATTTTCCCTAGTGTTTTCAAGAAACCCTATATATTGCCATTAATATTTTTCTTTCAGTTTTAGAATATTGTATTCCTCCTGTAGAAGGTGAGGATTGACCCACCAATTACTGCCAACTCCCCACTTCCTTTTCACCATCCTCCTCATCTAATATGACTTTTTGTTAGATCAGTATTTAGTATGTTATGTTCTTGTGACTGTGAAAACGTTATTCACTATGAGGCCATATTGAGTACCCTAATGCGATTTCTTATAAAACTTTTTGCTTCTCCTGGAATTAATAATGTGGTCTCACTTGTTTTTTTAGTTTTCTGTGTACCTATCACTGACTCATTATTTGTTCCCCAAACTGTCTGCCAGAAGTGTAAATCTCTCAATATGTTGATACCTGTTAGGCTTTTTATCAATACTATCCTTTTTCCTTAAAATTAATTATTTTTTTTGGCTGTGTTGGGTCTTCCTTGCTGTGCACGGGCTTTCTCTAGTTGCAGTGAGCGGGGGCTACTCTTCATTGTGGTGCGCAGGCTTCTTATTGCAGTGGCTTCTTTTGTTGCAGAGCTCGGGCTCTAGGCGTGTAGGCTTCAGTAGTTGTGGCACACAGACTCAGTAGTTGTGACTCGCGGGCTCTAGAGCGCAGGCTTAGTAGTTGTGATGCGTGGGCTTAGTTGTTCTGCGGCATGTGGGATCTTCCTGGACCAGGGCTCGAACCCGTGTCCCCTGCATTGGCAGGCGGACTCTTAACCACTGTGTCACCAGGGAAGTCTTTTTTTTTTTTTAAGACCTCTGCCCTCTAACTGCAGCCTTGGTACTTTTCTTTATGATTTTCTTGAGGGATTTCTTCTGTGTTGTGTTCTGTTTTTTCTGGATCCCATGTTTTCCTGTCCCCACCCCACCCTTTATTTTGGTGAAGCGCATTCTCCTATGGCTCCCTGAGAAAATGTGCATGAGGGGTAATATTTTTTATGCTTTGTATATTTGAAAATGTCTTATTTCTGTCCCACACTTGATTGATCATTTGTAAATATGAGCAGAATTCTAAGTTGGAATTCTCTCAGCATTTTGAAGTTATTACTCTCTTTTCTTTGAGCGTTGTTTGTTATTGAAGAGTCCTGTCATTTTGATTTCTGTATATATGTCATCTCCTGTGGCACAACAAGTTACCACAAAGCTTAGAGGCTTAGAACAGCAAACATTTCACAGTTTCTGTGAATCAGGATCTGGGTGCCTCTGACCAGGCTGCACTCAGGGCGGACTGCAGTGTCATCTCAAGGCCCGACTCAGGAGGGTCTGTCACGTCTTCATTAGCTGTTGGCTGGAGACATCAGTTTTATGTGTGCCTCTCTCTACAGCTTACTCACCACATGGTACCTTACTTCTCTCAGAGACTGTGTTTGTGACCCAAAGCAGCTTAAGACAAAATTCCCTGACTGGTGTTTAGGAAGTGATGTGGTGAAAAGTAAGCAAAGTTTCTAATATAGTGACTATTTTCATCATTTTTTTTCCTACCTCTATGCCCCGTCCCTAGTCCAAGATGACCTAGGTTTCCTTCTGCCTGTTAATCTTGGCACTTTCCTTAGTCTGTTGGTTCATTCATGGGTTCATTCAGATATTTATCGAGAACCTCTCTGTGTGCTAGGCGCCAGCTAGGATCACCTGTGTAGGCAGTGTGCTGCTGTCAGTATCCACCTGTCACCGATGAGGGAACCTCCACAGACGTGGGACTCGCCCAATTGCGGGCTGACCTGCCAAGGTCAGTGCTCACCACGCACAATACGGCTCGAGTGTACAGGTCATCCGCACGCTAGAGAAAGAGGAAAGAGAGAAACATGGGAATCCGGTTGTGCTGTTCTTCTGATCCCCATCTTATCATCTCCAAACTCCCATCCATTCCTGGGACCCGAGTACTCCTGAGCCTCCATACTCCATCCTCTTCCAGTTCCAAACCCAGCAGTCTTGGGCCCAAGGGGAGACCACTCACCTGACTGCAGAGATTTCCTTTGGAAAGAAAAGGATAGGCAAGACCCTAAAACAAATACACCGTATCAAATATATAACAACACCTCTTATATCCAGATTCACTGAATAGAGAGGCTTTCTACCTACTTAAATTTCTCAGATTGGTGTTAAAGGCCAAATTTTTTTTTTTTTTTTTGCGGTACGTAGGCCTCTCACTGTTGTGGCCTCTCCCGTTGCGGAGCACAGGCTCTGGACGCGCAGGCTCAGCAGCCATGGCTCACAGGCCCAGCCGCTCCGTGGCATGTGGGATCTTCCCGGACCGGGGCACGAACCTGTGTCCCCTGCATCGGCAGGCAGACTCTCAACCACTGCGCCACCAGGGAAGCCCTAAAGGCCAAATTTTTATAAATATCTACCCATTAGTGGTAATCTTGATAATTACATACTTACCTAACTTTTTTAGCAGCATACATGGAACATAATTTAACTTCTACTTGGTGATTCATGGCTGCCATCAGGAGTATCAAGCATGTGAGGTTATAAAAACATTAATGCCTTCAGATGATTTTGAGGTTTATAAGCTATTTACTTTTGTCATGTTTTCTTGAACTGAACTAGCATTTTGCAGTATTTGTATATCTTTCTTTTTTGCTACCTGTTATCTTTTTGCTGCTCTCAGCCTACCCAGCTTTTAAATCACTGTGGGCCAGAAAAATAAATGAACAAGCTTATTCCTGAAATCATTGACTGGCGTTTGTACTTCCATTTCCCTCTGCCTGAAATGCTCTTTCCCCCAATCCTCTTAGCTAAATCACTCGTCTCCTTCAAGTCTTTGCTCAAATAGCTTCTTCTTAGTGAAACCTTCCTTGACCACCCTATTTAAAATGACAGTGTCCCTGTACCTTAGACACCCCTCTCCGGTCACAGTATTTATTGCTTTCTAACCTGCCTTATAATTTACATATTTGATATGTGCATTGACTGTAAGCCCCCCAAGGGCGGGGATCTTTGTGTTTACTTCTATATCCATGAGCCTTGGACTGCTTGGGGCCTGGCACACAGGGTCCCCTCAGGACTTTCACAGGCCACACCATTCAGAAGTCACCTCCCGTGGGTGAAGTGTCCTGTTACTCTATATGGTAACTTCTTGAGCCCAAAAACCTCTGCCTCCTCGTCGCCACTCCACCCCCAGCCTCAGGGGCTCACCCAGCAGAAGGGGCAGCAGGAAGACACAGCCCGCAGGGCCCATGTTTCTGTCCTCAAGAGTCAGCACCTCCTGCTTTCTGGACTCAGGCTCCCAGGGCGAGGGCAGCTGGGGAGCAGCCAGAGGAGAGGGGCAGGACCAGCGTTTCCTCCTAGCTGGATCCTCGGCTTCGCCCCCTCCTCTCCTTTGGCCCTCACCCTGGCCAGGCGCTGAAGGGACCAGACTTGAGAAATGCAGCTACAGGACCCAGGGGGAGGAGCTGGGGCTCGAGGTGCCCCCTGCTGTCCAGGGAGAGCAGGGTGTCTAAGGCTTCTGCCTCCAGGGCAGGTTGGAGGCTACAGAAAGGAATGGAACCCTGTCTCTAGCAAGGAAGTGGAATATGGGCAGGATTCTTCAGAAGCTGGAAATGAAAAAGAGGAGATTAACCTAGTACCTGGCTAATTTTTTCTAAATTTTTTTGTCTTCATCTTCATTTACAGCATTAGCCATAGACTGTACTGCAAGTCAGTTTTTCTGAGAAACAGACTCTAAGACAGAGATTTGTGTGCAAGAAGTTTGTTGGGGAGTGGTCTTAGGATCAACACCTCGAGGGGGGATGGAAGCAGGATTGGGCAGAGGGAGAGTTGATGTAATGCACCTGCAGCAGGGGCCTCAGGCATTCCCCAAGGTTGCTCTGGAGCTGGGGTGGCCCTTCAAAGATGCCCTGAACTGAGACTAGAAGTCTGAGCCCTTGGACTTCGGAATGACTGGGTGCAGGTTACCTGCAGGGGAGGGGGCATTACCTTGGGTGAGGTGGCTCTGGCAGCAGTTCCTGGAATTGGACTTGGCTTCGAACTGTCTGCAGCCGACACTCCTGGTTGCTAGGAAAGTGAAAGCTTCAGTCTTGAAGGGGGCTCTGGGCCATGTAGCACAGCATCTGCTACAGAATTCTTTTCTGCGCCTTTTTTGTTTTCTGTACCCGTAGTCTGTAGGGTAGTAGGTCTGTGGAGGCAGAATTCAGGAAAGTATTAAAGCATGTTATTGCTCTCTTGCAGCTTAAAATTTGGGCAAATTTGACAGAAACACATGAATAATTGTAAAAAAGTAAGACCAGAAAATATAGCTGTTTTGGTAAGTGTTATTCAGTTATAAGCAACAGAAATTCAATGAAACTAGCTTAAACAGAGAGAGATTATTTTAAAGATATTGTCATGGGCTGCAACGTGTCTCCCCCTGCCCCAGATTTATGTGTTGCGGTTCTAACCCCCAGTACCTTAGAGTGTGATCGTACTTAGAGATAGTGTCTCTAAAGAGGTAATTAAGGTAAAATGAGGTCATTAGAGCAGGCCTTAATCCAGTATGACTGATTTCCTTACAAGAAGAGGAAGTTTGGACACATACAGAGGGAAAAGACAGCCAACTACAAGCCACGAAAGCCTAGAACAGATCTTTACCTCCCGTCCCTCTGGAGGAACCAACCGTGCTGACACCTTGATCTCAGACTTCTCACCTCTGGAACTGTGAGAAAACACATTTCTGTTGTTTAAGGGCCCCCCCCCGCCCCGCCCCCAGTCTGTGTTACTGTGTTATGGCAGCCGTAACAAACCAATACAGATTTCTGAGGAACAGTAAGGAGAACAGAGTAGCAAGGACATCTGGAGCTATCCTAGGACAGACTGGAGACCAGGGTGGGAGACTGGAGCTGGCAGGGGGCTCTGGATCCATGATGGCTCGAGAGCTCAGAGCAGCAGTTCGGCATCCTCACTCTGGTCCTCTGCCGTCAGGATGGCCCAGCACTTTCCATGTCTTTTCATTCTATCCCACTATAAACTACCCAAGTTTTTCCTTACTTTCAGTTCAAATTCCGCAGAATTTGAACAGGTGATCTTTTCTTACCAGCCCTTAGGTACATGGCTGTGGACTAAGTGTCTTTGCAGTAAGTGCCCTTGTGCATGATGAGGATGAAGGAACATGGCCAGCTAAGCTGCAGGGACTGTTGTGGTAGAGCAGATGCCACATTTGCTGTATCTCAGTACAGTAAGGTGTTTACCTCTCAATACATTTTTTCAGATTTTAGAAGTGAACGCTTCAAAAAAAATTAATTTTCCATCTCCTTCTTTACTGACTGCCACAACTGTCTTTTTCAGATTTAGTTGTCTTCATTTGTGACTGCTTGGTGGAGGTGAAAATCTACTACTATTATATTTATGTTATCTCCTCTATACATTTTTTTTTTTTTTTTGCGGTACGCGGGCCTCTCACTGTTGTGGTCTCTCCCGTTGCGGAGCACAGGCTCTGGATGCGCAGGCTCAGCGGCCATGGCTCACGTGCCCAGCCGCTCTGCGGCATGTGGGATCTTCCCGGACTGGAGCACGATCCCGTGTCCCCTGCATCGGCAGGCAGACTCAACCACTGCACCACCAGGGAAGCCCTCCTCCATACATTTTTAATGGTTTTTGTTTTAGGCATCCTGTGTTTTGTGTGTGTGTGGTTTATCCATTCATTCTGGTTATGTGTCCACCACTCACTGCGCTTTTTATCATTATATGATGACCCTCTAGGTACTTCTCACCTTAATTTTTTTCTGAAATTAATATTGCACCTGCAATTTTGTCCTGTTCATTTAATCAGAGAAAACATTCCTTATTCATATCACAATTGGTATTCCAATTAATTTATTGTATTCACAGGCAATTTTAACTATTTAGTCAACTCACTTAAATATAGCTTTTAAGAGTCAGACCTCAATTTGAGATTTGCCTTCAAGTCATGTTTGGAGTAAAGTTCATCTTTTTGCAAAGTTACTAAAAGTCTGAACAGGTCTTTCTGTTGATTTACCAAACGAACAAAATTTGACCAGACACTCCTTTCCCTCTGAGGGTCCTGTGGTTGTCCTAGACCTTTGGACATTTTTATATCCCTGGACAAATCTGCAGTCGCTGAAAACTCTTGACATATTAATTGGGTCATTCACACAATCTTTTTTCCCTTTTGCTTAAATGTTTTGTGAAAATATATTTTTGGTTCTAATTTAGTTGGAAATAAACTTTATTGTAACTAAGACATGAGCTCCTTACTATTAAAATTGGAAATAAAAGGAAAGAATTAAATAGCTATCTTGCTTTTCCTGTCCAAACTGTAGTTCAGGGTAACAAAACGGGCTTAGTTGATGAGGGAAGAATTTCAGGTGATAAATTCTTACTGGTTGGAGTGATAGAATTTGAAAGCAATACTTACAGCTCTTTATGAGATAATTGATCCAGGGGATGATTATCAGTAGTTGAAAGTTTTAGATGAAACAGCTCAGGCTGTTACTATTTGAATGATCTGTTCAATCTTAACATCGTGATAAGTGAGATAAGGCAGACATGAGCCTCCCGATGTGACGTAATGTGAAGGAATATGCAATGAAGTTTTCTTGTCAAAAAAGTGAAACCTGAATCTCTAAAGCTACTTCCACTTATAGCAAATACAAGGGATGAAGGAATAAGTTAAATTACAAGGCCAAGGAGGTTAACAGTCACATCCAGAATGTGGGACATTTTATAAAACAACTAACACTGGTTTCTGTAACAAGTCAACGGTATGAGGGTACAAAGGGAGGGAAACTCCTCTAGGTGAAAAGAAACATAAGAGTCATAAGTGTGTGTGGCCTCTGTTTGGATCCTGATTTAGCAAATCAACTCTAAGAAGACATTTTGATACAAGCAAGGAAATTTGATAATTAACTGGGTCTTAGATATTATGAAGGAAGTATTGTTAATCTTGATGGGTATAATAATGATATTGAGTTATGTAAGAAAATGTCCATTTTTAAAGAGACAGTTGGAACCTGTGAGTCCTTTCTAAATCGAAGCTAAACTCTTCTATCATATTGGAGAAATCGTCTTTGGTTTTCAGCCCACAGAGCTATGCTGTCATTTTTATGGGGAAGACTGCATGACCTTAGGCAAGTCACCTTTCCACTAAGGCCTGTGTTTTCCCGTTGTACCATGAAGGCACTGGAATCAGCTGATGATCTCAGAAGTGTCTTTGCAGATGTAACATTGAATTTTGACTTCCTTATCTATTTACCTGTATTTACTTACCTTTATCTATTACCTCCATTACTCCTCTGCAAATATTTCATTATTGTTGGTTTAGCAATCAAGAAATGCGTCGGGTCTTCCATTTTAATGCTCCCTTGCTTCTTCTAAGGTAAGGAAGTACCAAGGAGTTGGAAGTGAGGGAGCAGGTGCTTGATATCCACTCTAGAGATTTTCCTGAAGGCAGCCCTTATCGCTTTCTGCCTTCTCTTCATGCCCTGTCTCGAGGTCCTAGAGTCTCTGTTCCCAGATCATTACCCTGTTATCATTAACATTATCTTTAAATACCTCTACCGTACACAATAACTGTTGGTTTGGGAAGTGGCCATGTGGTGGTGTTGGTAAGAGCTTTATTGCTTGCCGTGTGGCTGTTGCCTAGTTACAACCTTTTCATCTCAGCAAAATGGGAATAATAATAATACCTCACAAGATTTTGGTAGGAATTAAATGAGATAGAGGGCAAGTACTTAGCTTGCGTTTAGGCTATTTAAGCACAAAATTATAATAAATAGTAGCCGCTGTTTTTATTATTGTTTTTGTTGAACAAATATCCTAGTTTTAAGTACTAACTTAATTCTGGGCAAACAGGTCATCTTGGTGATGGCTTAGATTGATGTGAATGGTGCCTGTAGACCAGGATTTCTCAGCCTTAGCACTGTTGACGTTTGGGGCCAGATGATTCTTTCTTGTGGGGCGCTGTCCTGTGCATTGGGGGACGTTAAGCACATCTCTGGCCTTAACCTGCTGGATGCCAGGAGTACCACCCATCCCTAGTGGTGACAACCAAAAATGTCTTCAGACATTGTCAAGTGTCCCCTGGGGTTGGGGTGGGGAGCAGAATCACCCTTGGTTGAGAACCACTGCTGTAGAGTAAGGATGCCACTTCAGGGTGCAGTCTTCTCTTGAGCACCCTGAGAATAAAACAGGGACAACAGTAGAATTGCAAGTCTTGTAGATTTTTTTTTGTTTTTTGTTTTGTTTTTTTGGCCGCAGCTTGCGACCTGCAGGATCTTAGTTCCTGCAAGCCAGGGATCAAACCTGCGCCCCCTGCAGTGGCATCTTAACCGCTGGACCACTGGGGACGTCCCCCAATTTTGTAGCTTTTTATCTGTAGTTCCAGGAAGGGCAAATGGATTCCATTGTCTCTTTTCTAATTCAATCCATCAGATCAATCTATTATATTGATCTGAAAATGAATAAATGAAAATGAATAAAATGAATAAATCTCTTTATAAAATGAGTAAATCTCTTTATAAAATTCTCCTAAAGAATAACTAATTTCTCACTGTTTGATTCCACTTACACGAGGTACCTAGAATAGTCTAGTCAAATTCATGGAGTCAGAAAGTACACTGGTAGGGCTTCCCTGGAGGTGCAGTGGTTGAGAGTCCGCCTGCCGATGCAGGGGACATGGGTTCGTGTCCTGGTCCGGGAAGATCCCACATGCCACAGACCGTCTGGGCCCGTGAGCCATGGCCGCTGAGCCTGCGCGTCTGGAGCCTGTGCTCTGCAACGGGAGAGGCCACAACAGTGAGAGGCCCGTGTACTGCAAAAAAAAAAAAAGAAAAAAAAAAGGAAGTACACTGGTAGATGCCAGGGGTGGGGAGGGGGAATGGGGAGTTAGTGTTTAATGGGGACAGAGTTTCAGTTGAGGAAGGTGAAAAATTCGGGAGATGGATGATGGAGAGAGTTGCACAACAACGTGAATGTACTTAGTGCCACTGAACTCTACAGTTAAATATGGTTAAAATAGTATATTTTCTATTATGTGACTTTTACCACAATAAAAAAACATTAAAAAGGAAAGCATAATTGATTTCTCTAGCACAAGTGTAGCAGCAACAGACACCTATGCCCTCTATTAAAAGATCCAGTTTGGTCTTCGTTCTTGAACTTGGACAGGAAACTTTTAGTCCAGCTGTGGTTCCACTAACCAGTATGTCCTAGAACTAGTCCGTATACCTGGCCTCCGTTATGTCAGGGTCAAGGCCTGGACAGCCTTTGAGAGATGGCCTTCTTCCTCCTGTCGCTCTCCACCTCGTTGTCCAGTCTATGGTTTCCCTCCCCTGCACTCCCCTTCTCCACAGGGACTGATCCTGCTCGGAACTGCATCCTGCTTGCCTTGGGCCCTACTGCCCTTTAATTAGTTCCCCTCGGCAAGAGTTGGTCCTGTTCTTTTGATCACTAAAATAAAATGTATGTTTATTCACTTATACCAAATGAATTCTTCCTTTCCGTTTTGACAGCTAGCCTTCTACAGTCTATTGCTCTCATTTTGTTATTTAGAAAATAAGATTCGATACTTTCTGTTTGCAACACTCTAATAGATGCTGTTAGAAGAGCAAGAAGATGACTAGGACAGCAGTTCTCTTCTCAAGGTTCTTCTTATTTATTCAGAAGAAGTAAAGCTGTGTGCACTCAAATAATTACAGATGGAGACTGGAGTATAATAAGAGGTACAAATAACTAGAACCAAAGGGCAGATGTTATTTTGGCATTGTATAAGGAAGATCTTTATTAGAGCTTTCTAACAGTGAATGGAGGTAATTTGGTATAGTGGAAAGAGCCAAATCTTTTGAGTCAGACAGTCCAGGGTAAATCTGTTTAATCAGATATTAGCTGTGTGATCTTAGGCAAGTTGCTTAACCTCTCTGATCCTCAGTTGGTTTTGTGTGTGTGTTTTCATTTGTAAAAGTGGAATAAATAATGCCTTCTTGAGTTGTTAGGACAAAATAAGATGATTTTTAAGTGGCCCGTATAGTAACTGATAGAAGGCATAAGTAAATACAAGTTCCTGCCATAGTTAGAGGTAAGATAAAGATGGCATGACCCTCAGAGAATCCACTTTGGCAGGCAGCATGACTAGGCTGAAGTCATCTCAATCTAGGCTCTGGACCCTTAGCTTTTTAGCTTCTGAAGTTCTTGTCAGAGCACCTAGAAGAGATCAAATTCAAGAGACTGACTCACTAAAATTTAAGAGACTTGTATATGAACCAGAATGTTGATTTGCAAAGAGGACTATTCATTTTTATCATTTGGAATTTGCATTTTTCCTAACCAGGGTACACCTTCTCGATATTGAGTAGGGAAACCAAATTAGTAGGTGGGTGGTGGTTTGACGAGTCTTCGGATCAGAACAAGTGGAAGTGGCAAATCTCCACAAGCATTTCACTCGCTAGGAGGAAATATCCCTTCTTCACAAAAACTGGGTGAAACAGTGCTTCTCCATAACAGAGCATGTTTTTCTAAATAAATACAAAGTTTATATTCATCAGACTCAAGAGTCTCTCTTCCTTTACAGCCTAGGGTCTGATGAACACAGAGTTGTCTGGCTTTTGCTTTCTTAGATTCCATGCTGACCATTCCCTTTCCTAATGACGTTTTTCTTCAGTTTAGTGCCCAATACTGTTGATGATGCTTAAGCATTCTCAGGTATGATCTTGTTCCTGGTGTGCTGCTTTGAGATCATACCCAAATCTCCAAGTTTAGCTTCCTCCTAAAACACATAAGACCTGTATTTACTGAAATTTTGGGCATCCTTTCTACAGAAAACGATCTCCTTCCATCTCACCCATTTTGCATATATTTTACTTGTTAAGTTTCAGTTTTAGAGGATTCTGGTGGGCAAGTGGTGGGACAGTGCCATGTAGTGAAAATAGTTCCCTTTCCTCCATTACCAAAAGTTAGTTAGTTAGTTAGTTAGTTAGTTAGTTTTCCAGTTCTATGATATTAAGAAGTGTAAGATCATCCATCGTGTCTGTGAAACAAGCAAACGTGCCTTGAGCTGAGAGTTGTATCAAATAACTTGTAAGGTACCTTCCAACTATTTTATTTTATGATTCTAAAACCTGCTGTTATCTCTTTGTTGGATTTCTTGGCTTTAGTATCTAGATCCATCCTCTTCGCTCACATTCTTTTATCGTTTTTTACTTATTTAGCATCTCACATGTTTAATAGGTTTATCTCTTCTTTTGCCGAAGCATTCGCACAGTGTCAATTATGCCTTGCTTCCAATTCTGTAGTGTTGTCATCTAAAAAAAATTCTGAGAAGATCTTGTTAACATGAACAGTGTTCCTTTGAGAATAAATTGTAATCAATCTTTGAATACTGCTTATACTTTGTATAATTTTTGCATTTGGAAAATTAATTTTTTTCAAAGTTCTTACTATTTTCTTTGTATGTGCAGAAAGCTTTTTAAGGGCCCAGATTTAATTTCCTTATTTTTATGTAATTATCTTATCTTTGCAGTTATTAATGAAAATTTTCATTCTCAAACAGTGATTTTATTGGTATTTAATGAAGTTTGAGCAAGGGATGATCATTTTGCTGCTGTTCATTCCACCATCTTGCCCAAACTCCTTCTAATCATTTTTCACTATTATTTGTTGAGTAATACAGAGCATCCTGTATTATTTTAATCAGTATCTTATGAAATCCATAAATTAACTCACTGCTGGCCAGCATCAGATCCCATGTTCCTAACTACTCTTTGTATACGTATACCACAGGCCCAGGAAAAGGATGGGGATAAAGCAGCCATACATTTCTTATATGAGACATGTTCTTGGACCCCTCTCTGGTCACAGGATATTGCAAGTTGGATATCTCTCTAATAAACACCTTCCATAACCCCAGTGCACCTCTGAGCACGACCATGAAGTGCTCTTAGTGGGTGGGGTGAACAGGAGACTCGAAGGCATTCTCCCTGAAAACCTCAATTTAAACCCACCCCCATGCCTCTCCTTAATCTGTGACCACTAAACAGTCAGTTTTCGCCTCCCAGCTCCTTAATCCAGACCCTTCCCTTATTGCCCTTACAGAATGCAGCCTTTGAGATGTCCTCAGTGATTCTTATCAGCTCACTTCTGAAGAATAGAATACGATAGAAGTAATGAGATGTCAGTTTTGAGATTAGTTATAGAGAGACTATAGTTTCCGTTTGGGGTATTCTCTCTTGCTTTATCTTGTATCATTCACCCTAGGTGAAGCCAGCTGCCCTGAGGCAGCCCTGCAGAGCACCCGTGTGAGTGAGCTTGAAGCAGGTCCTTTCCATTTGAGCTTGGAGGTGACTACAGTTTACAGCAGCAGCCTCTTGAAAGACCCTGAGCCAGAACTACCTGGCTAGGCCCTCCCTGATTACTGACCCACAGACACCGAGAGATAGCAAACATTTGCTGTCTTCAGCCGTTATGTTTTAGGGTAATTTGTTATACAGCAGTAGATAGCCAATACACTGCCCTAGGCTCCTTTTGCCTGGCCTGCTTCAACTGAAACCTTCTAATCTTCTGAGTCCCTGCTTTTTCTTCAGAACCCAGTCTAGTCCCGGACTGGGTGGTTTTCATGTTGACTTCAGCCAAGGGCAAACTAGTTAACCTCTCTGTACCCTAGGTACTTCTTTAGAATGTGAGGAATTGGTTGGGTCAGGTGATTTCCAGATCCCTTTCAGCCCTAAAGTTCTTTGCTTCTGTATTTCCCCAGGCCCTGGGGAAATTTCATTAAAAAAAATGAATATGAAAAGTAATAGTTAGAACCAACCAAACTTTATTCATGCCGGTGACCTTGCTTCCCAGGTTGACCTACAGGAGACAAGGCAGCAAGCAGACTGGGCTCCTGGGGACTGCACCCAGAGGTAGCAGAACTGCATCTGTCTTGCTGAAGCTTCGGAATCTCTCCTCAAAATCCTCAACTTCTAGAATTTCCACTTTCTCCGTCATTCTTAATTGCCACTTCACCTTGGCCATACTGACCTCATCCAGTTAGGGTAGCCTTGGGAAAATGAGAGGCAGAAGCACAACAGGGAAGAGCCCGGAGAAGTCCGGCCTGAGGTCAGCATGCGAGATGGCTGACTTCTCAATCCAAGACTTGTAGAAACTGATGTTTGTAAATACCCCAGGCTCATTGGTTCCGATGCAGTTTGATTCCCAGCTCACCACTCCTGCCAGGACCCAGAAATCCTCCACTTTACACGTCAGGGGATCTCCTCTACTGCCCTGGGGGAGAGAGGAAAGATGGCTGGGCCATGCACGGGGCAAAGGGAGAGACTCCAGTAATTTAGCCAAGAGCAGTGGAGTTAGGGCCTGTCCAGACACTCCTGGGTTCACACAAGGACCCCGAAGCTACGAGACATGGAGGAAGCACACTGGGGAATGGAAGGGCTCTGAAAGGTGCCTATAGGATGGATTCTTACTATGCACTGATCTGTCTGCCACTGGGAGCCTGGAGCAGATCACGGCTTCACTGATGGGCTCAACTCCATGCAACAAGCTTACTTTCTGTAGCAGTTGTTGCATGTCTGGAGATCACTGAGGGGCACTTTTAGCTCCTTCGGTGTATAAGATGGTTTCATAGCTGTAAGGCCAAAAAGAGTCAAAGTTGTCTTAAAAAATTAGGAAGCAACTTTCAGCTATGGAAATAGCTTTCATGCCTTTGATTTTCAGGGATAGCTCTGATTTCAAGTTTCTGCCCCCATTAACAGGCAGCACTCTGATTTCCGGTTTGGCAAATGGTCTAAAGGCTGAGTTCCCTGGGTCTGAACAAGACTGATGGCAGTAGCTCCTGCTGTACCACAAAAAAAACAGAAGAATCTTTTGATTCAGAAAAACCTAAAATCATGAAAGATGTAGTAGTGTTTGGCTTTGGAATATATATATATATATATATATATATTTTTTTTTTT
>NW_006785931.1:386590-390386 GCF_000442215.2 Lipotes vexillifer
TACGCAGGCCTCTCACTGTTGTGGCCTCTCCCGTTGCGGAGCACAGGCTCCGGACGCACAGGCTCAGCGGCCATGGCTCACGGGCCCAGCCGCTCCGCGGCACGTGGGATCTTCCCAGACCAGGGCACGAACCCGTGTCCCCTGCATCGGCAGGTGGACTCTCAACCACTGCGCCACCAGGGAAGCCTTGGAATATATTTTTATATTCCTTAGAACATAAGAAGGTGGATCTAATGGATTAAGAAGAATCAAGACTATTGAGGGCTTCCCTGGTGGCACAGTCGTGAAGAATCTGCCAGACAATGCAGGAGACACGGGTTCGAGCCCTGGTCTGGGAAGATTCCACATGCCATGGAGCAGCTAAGCCCATGTGCCACAACTACTGAGGCCCACGTGGTTAGAGCCCGTGCTCTACAACAAGAGAAGCCACCGCAATGAGAAGCCTGTGCACCACAACGAAGAGTATCCCCCGCTCGCTGCAACTAGAGAAAGCCTGCATGCAGCAATGCAGCCAAAAATAAAATAAATAAATTTAAAAAAAAAAAGGACTATTGGTACATGAAGCCCTACTCTCCTAGTCTGACTTGGGACCTGCTGAGCACTCTTAACTTCCTGGATCCATCCTTGTGTCTGCTTCCCCCTACCCACCTACCCGCACACACTCTACCCAGGTGCTGAAGGAGAACTGACAACTCTCCTTAAATTCATTGCCCTGTCCTTTTCACTTTTAAGGTCTTAGTAGTATTGTGAAACAAGAGCAGAAGCAGATGTAGATAAGCAAAGCGATTACAGCAGCAGAAGTATGAAGGAGGCAGAGGGAAGCTGGGGGTCGAGGAGAACTGAAGTCTGCAGTACCTTGGATTAATTGCCGGAGAGCGAGAGCGCACCATATCTGGTGCCAGGAGTGGGATAGAGAGTAGGGAGAGGGACTGTCAGTGGAGGAAACAGAGCTCAGAAAGTCTACTTATCCTCACATTGGGATATCCCAGAATTGCCCCATCCAGTCACCCAGAAGGAGGTTGAGTTCTTCAGCTGGACTGCCAATGATGGGAGGCAGATGGGCAGGACAGTGGGGCCAAAGGAAAGCAGGTGGGCCAGTTCTGCCACAGCAGTGGCGCTGGATGTCAGGGTCGGGAATAATCCTGGACACTGGGATGGTCGTCATTTTGGAGTCTTGGTGACCAGAGACCTGAAGTAACCCCACCAATACCTTGTATTTTCTGGTGTCCTTAGACCTGAGAAGAAGAGGAGCAGAACAAGTACCATGGGTTTCTTGTGACTCTGTCATGGAGTGTCACAGCAGAGCCCAGAGTTCTGGAGGTTGTATTTTTCGTCTAGCTCTTCCTAAGCATATGTTCCTTCAATAAGTGCTGAGCATCTCCTGAAAATATAAATGAGACTTAGACATGATCTGGCCCTCACAGGGCTTTTGGTCTCAAGGATTATATGTGTGTGTGTGTGTGTGTGTGTGTGTGAGAGAGAGAGAAGAGAGAGAGGGAGAGAGAAGGAGAGAGGGTGGAGGAGGGGAGGGAGGGAGAGAGAGAACACACAAGTAAACAGGTATAAAATTTTTAATTGTGATAAATTTTATGAAGAAAACAGGATTTTGAGGTAGAGAGCAAAAGATGGGGGAAGAGCCTATGAATTGGTGATCAGGGAAGGTCTCGTTGAAGAGGTAACTTTTCAACTGAGTCCCACAAGGTGGGAGTCAGCCATGAGAAGAGCTATAAGGAAGAGCATTCCAGAGGGAATAGTGTATGCAAAGGCGCTGAGCGTAAGAAAGAGCTTGGCAGTTTCTAGGAATTGAAGTACACCTGGAGTAGAATGGGATGATGTTAGAGAAATGAGCAGATACCTGGCAATTCATAGCTTAATAGGTTTTATTCTAGGTGCTTGAGCAGCGACTGGAGGATTGGAGGGGGGGAATGACACGATCCTGCCTCTGACTTAAAAAAAAAAAATCACTTTGTTGTGTGTATGAAGGTAGCAAAACTTAATTTGCTATTGCAGTGGTCCAGAACATTTGTGCTGGAGTCAAAGCATTCTGTGGAAGTAAAACTGAAGAACTGGTGTGTGCAGTGAATATGAAGGGTGAGGGAAAGTGAGGCTTCCTATTTCTGGCTTGAGCAACCGGCTGTGTTGTTGAATGAGATGGGAAGAAAGGGAGAGAAAAGGTTTGGGGATATTGCTGGTGGTAGAATTGTAGTTCTCTTTTGATTACATCATCTTTGAGATACCAGTGAGATATCTGAATGGAAATGCATCAGAATTAAGAGTTCGGAGCTGGTGATGTAAATGTGGATGTTAACAAATCTGTGACATTTTAAACCATGGGAATAGATGAGGCCACCTAGGGAGAGAGAAGAGGGCTCCGAATTGTGCATCCAGAGTGGTATGAGGACGTGGGCATGCAGTAGAGGGAGTGGCTCCCCCTGGGGAATGTCTCCTTGGGTAAAGAATTAGATGGGGTGTGTGTGTGTGTGTGTGTGACATTTTCTAGGCACTCATTTCAGTCAAGATGATTGTCAAATGTGAAGATACCCGAAGTCTAAGAGTAGTCGTATTGAACTGAGAGCTAGGGCAGGAAGCATTTTGACCCACCTCTTAGGCACAGATACTGTATCGGGCAGTGCAAGGTAAAAAACTCTCTGTCCCCGGCCCAGGAGCTCCAGTCACCCTCGTCCCTAATGAGTCTGCCCGAAGCAAGGCCCCGCACTCACCGGAAGCAGCTTGCCACCGTCAGTACCCACTGCTTTCAGATGAGGATGGCCACACAGATGTGAAACAAGCCCTGACAGTTGCTGACCTGCCAGGGCCACTGCCCCACGTTGGCCTCCGTGCCTGAGGCAGTGCCAGATAAGGCCGAGGGCCGCCCACAGACTGCGGACAAAGAGGAGAAAGTCCTGGGAGGCCTGCCCCTCCCCACACTGGTGTCCCCTCCTCCCTCCTCCTTCGTCCCATCCCCCCGCACCCCCCCATGCTGGCCCTGGCTGGGGCGCCTTACTTGACTTCACGAGATTCTTTGGTCATCTGTGCCTAAGAAGAGGAAAGGTGGACCGTGGGGACACCCAGGATGGCTTCTTATTGCCGAGGGCGGCCCACACCCCAGGCCCTGTGCACCCCCCTCCGGGGACTCTCCTCACCCCAGGGGTTCACCTGAGATCCCCAGCAGAAGGGGCAGCAGGAAGACACAGCCCGCAGGGCCCATGTTTCTGTCCTCAGAGCCAGCACTTCCTGCCGTCTGGACTCAGACTCCCAGGGCGAGGCCCGCCGGAGAGGAGAGGGGCAGGGCCAGCTTCACCTCCTAGCTGGTCTTCGGCTTCGCCCCCTCCTGTCCTTTGGTCCTCACCCTGGCCAGCCCAGATACTGAAGGGTGCAGCTGCAGGATCCAGGGGGCGGAGCTAGGGCCCGAGGCGCCCGCTGCTGTCCCGGCAGAGCAGGGTGCCTGGGCTTCCTGCCTGTGGGTGGAGGAGGGGCCGTTGGGGGTGGGCGCTGGAAGGAGCGGGTCTCACGCAGTGCAGAGACCCTGGTGTGGGCCGAGGCCAGGCTCACAGGCTCCCTCTGCCCCGTCTGCCACATCTCAGACACTTGCCCTAGTTGCTCCCATCTTCTCCCCCGCCCCCTGGCCGAGGTGAACAGTCCAGGGCAGGTCCCTGAGCTTGGGTCACGGAGGGCTGTGCAGAGGGCTGCCCCGAGTCCTGGGCCTCGAGAAGGGCTACAGGACTGACAGGAGAAGATGAAAAGAGGAAATAAGCCAGTCAGTTAGCTGACCAATATGTCCTGCTTTCTCTCTTTC
>NW_006785931.1:390982-409779 GCF_000442215.2 Lipotes vexillifer
TCTTTCCCTTTTCTGCTTCAATCTCTACCTGTTGTAACTGGTTCCTTGCCTCCCTGAGTCAGGGAATATTTATTGGATGTTTATTGTGTACAAGGAGCAGGACCTATAAAGGGGCATGAATCATGGGGGTGCCTGCCCCCCAGGAGCTGACAGTCTAGTCCGAAAGAGGCAGAGTAAGGAAGTAACCCTGGAGGTTTTGCCTTATGATTGGTACCCTGTTCATTACAAAAGGAGGGGCGGGTGGCTCTCAGGGCAGAGCGCTGAGTCCTGGTCCTGGTCCAGAGTGTTGAGCCTCTTTCCTGGCTCTGCCACAGACTGGTTTTGAGAACTTTTAAAGTTAGACAAGACACAGAACCTAAGTGCTGAGCAAGTGTTGCTGCTGTTTTTAAAAATACGGCAATGATGAGACAGCTATTGAGGCTCTGACGTTCCATGCCTGTTGCTTGGCACAGGAGGGCATCATGGGTACATAAAATGAACGGGATTAGAAGGCCTGTAGGAGTAAGGGGGAGCTTATATTTTCAAATATCAAGAATGGGATTATTACAGTTAACTGAAATCGAGAATTTATTTAACTTGAAGCTTTCAAGATCAAGGTGTGGGGAAAAAAAAAAAGATGAACTACATAGCTCACATCATCTGATAATAGGAACCATATTCTTTAGTCAGGAGATAACTTTTCCCCCCTTGGCAATTAGTTCAATGAGTTTGTTACAATATTATAAAAAGCACATTTATAGGTGACTAAGAAACATTTCTTGTTTTTTATATTATCTCTCACTGAATGGCGATGCCATCATTTTGAATCATGAGTAAGTCATTTCTGTGAAGAACTAAACTAACTTAAAAGAAGTATTGATATTTCTCGTTATGTAATTTGAAATAAAAGTAGAATTTAGAGAAGATGCCTCTTGCCACTTCCAGATGCCTCTCTTGCCAGCTGTGCTTTGGTGGGGTCCACATTCTCTGGATACCTTTTGGACTGTCTTGACATTTTACTGATGTTTTATTTCCTAAGGAAGCTGGCTCTTATTGCTGCCTCTATGAGATCCCACCTCAGCTTTGCCTGGTTGTCGGCTGTAGGAAGGGCAGTTCCAGAGCCAAATGAAAGTACCAAAGACCTCAAGATACCAAGTCTCTTCTGTCCCTATTTAGAAGAGAATAGATAAGGTCTCAGAATAGAAAACAAAAATAATTATAGCCATGAGGCTAGAAGTTAGATACCAGTATTAAGATACTAATGTGTATAATTAATAGTGTAGACAATTAAAAATTCTAGAGCAGGAAGGACTGTTTAAAATCTTTGTTATAATTCAAGTTGTTTTTTTTTTTTTTGGTTTACAAAAAGAATGAACTAGTGTCTACAAATGTTAAACTGATTCTAAACAGTTTAACGTGATCAGTTACAGAAGCTTGACAGTATTTTACGTTTGCATAACATTTTCATCCACACATCGACTCCGTGAGGGAAGCATGTTTTCATTTCTATTTTATAAATGAGGAAACTGAGGATCTTGGAGGTTAAATTACTTAACGAGTTGTATCATACTGTTCACTAGCAAAGCTGGGTGTTGCTTCTATTTCCTAGTCTAGTAATCAGATTTAAATCTAAGTCTTCTGATTTGTTGTCTAGAAATCTGCCTCCGTGCTCCGGCAGCCTCCCAGGTCCAGGGTCAACACTCATTTATGTAGCAGTCATGTTCTCAGTGCCCATGCCAGCTGCTGTTCTGGAATAGTGGGGTGACAACATAGAAAAAGCCCTGCATCATGGAGTTTATATTCTAATTTTAGGTCAGATCATGACAAGTTCTTTGGAGAAAAGTAAAACAGGGATGCTGGTGTGGGCATCACTTTTAAATAGAGCCGTCAGGGGAGGCATCGCTGAGGTGATTTCTGAGCAGGAATTTGAGGAAAGAGAGGCAGTGAGCCAAGGGGTTATCTGGGATAAAGGGGTTGAAGCACAGAGCATAACTTACAAGGTTCCTGAGCAGGGGTGTGTTTGGGATATTTGAGAAACACTGAAGCTAGAGCAGAGTGGGCCAGGGGCTCCAGTGATAGGAAATGAGGTCAGACAGGGAGCAAGGCCAGACCACATGGGCCCTCATAGGCTACTGTGAGGCCTTTGGTGTCTGTTCTAAGTAGAATGGCAACATTTTGACCTGACAGAGTTTTAAACGGATCCCATTGGCTACTGGATTGAGAATGGTCAGGGGTAGAAACAGGGAGACCAGTCAGAAAACTATTGCAGTCATTTGGGCAGGAGGTGATGGTGGCTTTGGACCAGGGCCATTGAGACAGAAGTGGTAAGAAGTGGCAGATCTGGTTGCATTTTAAAGGCAGAGCGAATGGGACCTGCTGATGGATTGGTTGTGGGTAGAAGTCAGTAATGACTCCAAGGTTTTTGGCCTGAGCCCCCGGAAGTGTAGGCTATCCATTTACTGAGATAGGGTGCACAGTAGGGGGAGGAGGTTGTTGAAGGGAAGACAAGAAGTTCATTCATAGGCATGTTAAATTTAAGATGCTTGATAGGGACTTCCCTGGTGGTCCAGTGGTTAAGAATCCACCTTCCAATGCAGGGGACGTGGGTTCGATCCCTGGTCAGGGAACTAAGATCCCACATGCCGCGGGGCAACTAAGCCCGTGCGCCGCAACTACTGAGCCCACACGCCTCAAACTACACGTAGAGAGCCCACGTGCTGCAAACTACAGAGCCCATGTGCTCTGGAGCCCACCCGCCACAACTAGGGAGAAGCCCACACACCGCAAGGAAGAGCCTGCACGCCACAGCGAAAGGTCCCGCACGCTGCAACGGAGATCCCGAGTGCCGCAACTAAGGCCCAACACAACCAAAAATAAATAAATAAAATATTTTTTTTAAAAAAAAGATGCTTGATAGACGTCCAACTGGAGATGTCCACTAGGCAGTTGAATATACCATTCTGGAATGAGGAGATTCCACAAACTGAAGGGCTAGATTAGGGTGCTGTCAGCATGTCATAGTATTTAAAGCCAAGAGATGAGATAAGGTCACCTAGGGAGTGACCATAAATAAAACCCTCTGTGAGTTTTAAGGACTGATCACACCAAAGTTGGGATGAGATAAGCAGGAACCAATAAGAGACTGAGAGGAAAGCAGAGAGGAAGGCAGAGAACTGACAGAAGTATTCTGGAAGCCAAGTATGTAGAGAAAGTGTTTCAAGAAGGAAGAAGTGATTGGCTGCCAAATGCTGCAAACAGTGAAGAACCGACCATTGGATTTGGTATCGTGAAATGGATTCAAGAGAAAGAGGAGAGTAATTGGAGACAGCAAATATAGGCAATTTTTAAGAGTAGGTTTGCTATTAAAGGAAGTAGAGACACAGCTGGCAGAAGAACCTGGGTGGTGCAGAGTTTTTAGTTGTTTTGTTTCAAGATGAGGGAAATTACATCATGTTTGTGTGCTGATGGAATTATCCAGGAAAGGGGGAAATTGATGATGCAGGAGAGAAAGTGAGAGAATTACTGAAGTGGTGTCCTTGACAGACAGGAGGGGACTGAGCCTAACTCACTAGTTGGGGGTGAGGATACTTAGATTGGAGCACAGACCGGTCTTTCCTACAAGAGCACAAGCAAGCATGTGGGCACAGATGCCAGCTGGTGGGAGATGTGGTTGTAGAAGTCGTCTGCTGATGGCTTTCATTTCCTCAGTGAGCGAGGAAAGACATCATCTGCTGAGGATGGGAAGGGAAGTGTTGAGGACTTAAGAAGCAGTGAACTGAGCGTGGGAGATGAATGGACCAGACAAATAGTAGTGTGACTGCTGAGCACAGAAAGTATCCACTTGAATATGAAGTGAAATTGGCATAGTTGTGTGTTCACAGACAGTGTTCAGTAACATGGGTGGAGGCATAGAGAGGGCAGAAGGTTGACTGTAACCGGGTTAAGGATTTCTGACGAGCATGTGGTGAAGAGGGAGGGAGAAGGGAGTGATTATAATGATAAATCAGGAACTTCAGCTGGAAAGGAAGGAAGTAAGGAATGAGGGGGGTGGTGTGCAGAGAGTAAAGCAAGGTAAAAATCAGTGGATTATAAATCCTAATGGTGTTGAAAAATAGTGGAATTGGCATTTTTGCTATAGGGAGTGGAAGAGAGATAATTATGTTCTGGGAAGGTGAGATGCTTAACATTGAGATCATGGAGAGGGTGCAGTTCTTGGTGATTCCGAGGCCAGGGAGGACCACAGAAGTAGCATCTGAGGCTGGGTGAAAAGACCAGTTAGTCCTGAAGGCGGATTATGCTGGAAAGGCAGTGAATGTTAGGCTTATCAGGAGCACGCAGAGATCCATGGCTCTCCTTTCACTTTCCCTGAGTCCTTCAGAGTGAGGACCAAGATAGATTTCAACCCATGTTTATGGTTCCAAAGTCAGTGCCCTTTCCACTTCGCCAGGAGTCTATTTTCTGTTGATTTTTATCATTGGAAGAAATTCTTGATGCTCAAAGAAGTTTTGCTAATCTTAGATCTAAATATCTCCTGACTGGATTATGCATGTTTGAACATGTAAAAATATTTTCATGTTAAATTAAGTTTAACCTTTTACTAAATGTTCCCTATTGTATGGGGAGAACTTTGAAGTAAGGATCAGAAATCAGATGACACTAATGCTTCCTAATTAAAGAAATTTCTACTTAGTGCTAACTAAAAATATATTGGCTGGACTTCTAGTCAGCTGGCTTTGATTCCCAGCCCTAAATTCCTGAACATTATGGGTAAAACACTTTGTCCAGTTTAGAAATAGCCAGACTCTTATTAGGGGAAAAAAAGAAATTAAGAAAATGAAAATTATTTAAAACTATTTTATTGTTCGAGAACAAGGTTAACGTGCAATAAAGAAGAATGGCAATCTCTGAAGTGTCAAAAGGCTGGGCGATCATATTTTAGTATTTGCTTCCTATTGCTTGCTGCCCATGGGGCTATTAAGAATAAGTGTTTCTGGAAGTCTCAGTACTGAAGATAGGAAAATGAGAACAATCATACTGCTCTTTTTCCATGAGTACCAGGTAGCTTTAATGAGCGATGAGAAAATTATACCACTTGTGCACAGCACCACATTGTTGTCTCAAAAGTAAAGACCTTTTTAATATAATATAGTCACATTATATGCAATTCGACTCATGATTTGACTCTACTGTTTTATTTAATCCATATGAAATAGATGCATCTTTCCATAAACATTAAGGTTATAGACTTGTACTATTAAAATGGAGGGGCAGGAGATGGCAGCAGGGATTGACTCTAAATGGGCAGACGGGATCTTTTTAGGGTGATGGGAATGTTTGAAAATGATTGTGGTAATGAATTCACAACTCTGTAAATTTACTAAAAATCATTGAATTGTACGCTTCAAACAGGTTAATTTTATGGCATGTAAATTATGCTTCAGTAAAGCTGTTAATTTTTTTTATTGAAATGGAAAGTATGTGACCATAGCTGACCCCAGAAGACAGAAAATCTGAAAGAAAATTTATTATTGATGAAATAAAGCTGTTAAAGAGCTACCCTCCCTTCCCTCTCCCTCAGGTTTACAAGGCACATCTGTCACACCTTAACAGACCATCCCGATATGATTTTAAACTGTTTCAGAAGATAGAAAATGAAGAGAAGTTTCCATATTCCTTTTTATGAAGGGAAAATAACGTTGATATTGAAACAAGGAAAAGGTATTTCTCCTAAAAGAAAAACAGAGATCAGTTTTGCTGTGAATATTGAAACAAAAATCGTTGGAAGAAAAATTATAAAATAGAATTCAGTATCACATTTGAAAAGTAACATACAAAGCAGCAATGTAGTATATGCTGAATAGTTTGGGCTCTGGAGCTGGACTGGCTTGGAATCCCAGTATCAGGACCTAGCTTCGTGACCTCAGCAAAGTAACTCAATTTCTTTCTTTTCTCGTCAGTAAAGTGGGACCAGTAAATAAGAGAACTTACTTCATAGGGTTCTTGTGAAGGCTGAATGAGTAAAGCACTTAAGTAAGTGCCTGACACTCAGTAAATGTTGAATATGATAATAACTGCATAGCTTATAAAAGTATGAATGTGTCAGAATTTATTCTGTCATTCCTCTGTTGTTGATCACTTGGATTTGCTATTATAAAGAACAGTGCAGTAATTATGTTCATATGGAAATTTCCCTCACTTTTCTCTCCTGAAGATAGATCTTTAGGAGTAGCATTTTGGAGAAAAAGCCATAAACTTTTTTAAAAAAGTTATTGAAGTATAATTGATTTACAGTGTTGTGTTAATTTCTGCTGTATAGCAAAGTGATGCAGTTACACATATAT
Source organism: Lipotes vexillifer (assembly GCF_000442215.2). NCBI lineage: Eukaryota > Metazoa > Chordata > Mammalia > Artiodactyla > Lipotidae > Lipotes > Lipotes vexillifer. The sequence goes on from NW_006785931.1 coordinate 397,303, forward strand.
ATTTAAGTTCTTTTTCATGTTCTTTTCCATTATGGTTTGTCACAGGATATTGAATATAGTTCCCTGTGCTGTAGGACCTTGTTTATCTATTCTGTGTATTGATGTAATATATAGTTTGCATGTGCTAATCCCAAACTCCCGGTCCATCCCATCCCTCCCCCACTCCCTTCCCCCTTGGCAACCACAAGTCTGTTCTCTATGTCTGTGAGTCTGTTTCTGTTTTGTAGATAAGTTCATGTGTGTCATATTTTAGATTCCACATATAAGTGATATCATATGGTATTTGTCTTTCTCTTTCTGACATATTGCACTTAGTATGATAATCTCTAGGTCTATCCATATTGCTGCAAATGGCATTATTTCATTTGTTTTTATGGAAAAGCCATAAACTTTTTAAAGGCACATATTGCTCTTCAGAAAGATCATACCCCTTCCTACCGATGGTGATAAGAGTGTTTATATTTGCATTACTCCTACCACTACTGAACATCATCATTGCAAAGAAAATCTGAGGTGATTAGATTAGCCCCAAATAGAATGTAATCATTTTATCTTCATTTATTGAGAGCATACAACGCAACCTTAACTCAAACATTGTCCCAAAACACCTGAAACCCTGAAAAATAGAAACGTTTTTGCTCCTCTAGATGGATACCTGGAGTTGAGTTTTCATTTTCATATTCAAATTTTACATGCTGTTAGGATATTTGCCTTTTGTAGCTTTGCTTTAGCTACTTAATCTGATGGATAAATTTTTCCTAAAAACATGAGTTAAAAAATAATCTACCAAAACAGTTGCCACCAGGGAAAACTGTTTATATTTTCAGCTTTATTTTAATTATTTATTTTGCCTCCAAGACAGTTCTAAAGTCATGTATCTTTCCAGCCCTTCTCTGTATTGTTCCTTCTCCAGGTAACTTCATCCCAGTCTTTGGAATGACTTTTTTTTTTGGCCGTGCCTCACGCGCGGCATGCAGGATCTTAGTTCCCTGACCAAGGATCAAACCCATGCCTCCTGCAGTGAAGGAAGCACGGAGTCTTAACCAGTGGACCACCAGGGAAGTCCTCCAATCTTTAAACTCTTTGGGAACTGAGAATGGTTTGGGTCTCAGAGAAAGACTCATAAGACTGCATTGGGCCAGTGTAAATCCATCCAATTAAATCTGAATTTAGATGACTTTTCAACTAGAGCACACCAGGAACTTTTATGATCTTTTACAGGGAACAGGTATGTCTGTCCTAGGACTATCTAGCAGAGCCTTGGGTACAGTCATCACTAAAAGCTGGGAGGATGAAAAGAACCCATCTCTGTACTGGATTTGTTCTCCTGCAGACTTGACACTTCAAAGGGAGGAGTCCCTTTTCCTATAGTAGAACTTTCATCTGAAATCTTGCCATATAGCGAGGTCCCCTTAGTTTTTCCCTAAAAAACAAATTAACAGGGAACTGTGTCTTGTTACACTATTTACTCGACTTGAACGAATTAATATTAATATATTAGTTTTAAGACTTAAAGTCAGAAAGTTCAGCAGTGATAAAATTCCTTAGAAGTTTATTCTTGTATATATTTGAATTTTGTTTAATAGAGATTGCTCCTGTTCACCTGTCGTGTTTTCTATGGCTGTGTTTTAGACACAGCCATACCCATTGACACGTGGTTAACATTTAAATCCAATATTGGAAACATGTTCTCTGTACAGATTAATTATTTTAAATTGGATGGCACAGCTAAGAGACTACCACGGTTCTGATGTGCACTAATGTCTCAGGCTCTTCCAGAATGTATATTTCACTTGACATATGTATCTTATGGTCTCTGACTATAACATGGTATAGTTAGACCTTTTAAAAATAAACCTTGGATTTATATTTAAATCTTAGTTTTAATCTCCTTTTTTGTAGTTGTTATTTCCTTTTAATTTTTTAATTGAAGTACAGTTGACATACAATATCATATTAGTTTCAGGTATACAGCATAGTGATTCAACATTTAAATACATTATGAATTGGTCACTGTAAGTCTAGTAAGCATCTGTCACCATACAAAATTACCGTAATATTATTGACTCTATTTTCTGTGCTGTACATTACATCCCCGTGACTTAATTATTTTATAACTGGAAGTTTATACCTCTTAATCCCCTTGGCCTATTTCACGCCCCCCCCCAACCCCTTATTGCTTTTTTTTTTAAGGTAATTCTGAGAAAAAGTCATTTCTGTTATCCTCAGATGTAGAAAGAAGCAATTTAGAATCAAGTATTAGCATCCTCCTTTCTTAACCTAGTTGCAGATTCTGTTTTCCTTAGGTTAACTGGATGTTGAGCTTTCCCCCATGCCCTATTAAGGTTTGCTTTTTTTAAAAAAATAGATCTTTATTGGAGTATAATTGCTTCACAATACCGTGTTAGTTTCTGTTGCACAACAAAGCAAATCAGCCATATGTATACACATGTCCCCGTATCCCCTCCCTCTTGAGTCTCCCTCCCATCCTCCCTATCTCACCCGCTGTGTGAAGATCATCACAGAGCACCAAGCTGATCTCTCTGTGCTATGCTGCTGCTTCCCGCCAGCCAACTCTTTTACATTCGGTAGTGCATATATGTTGTTGCTACTCTCATTTCGCCCCAGCCTCGCCCTCCCACCCCATGTCATCAAGTCCATTCTCTATGCCTACCTCTTTATTCCGGCCCTGCAACTAGGTTCATCAGTCCCTTTTTTTTTTTTTTTTTTAGATTCCATATATATGTATTAGCATACGGTATTTGTTTTTCTCTTTCTGACTTATTTCACTCTGTATGACAGACTCTGGGTCCATCCACCTCACTACAAATAACTCAATTTCGTTTCCTTTTATGGCTGAGTAATATTCTATTGTATATATGTGCCACATCTTCTTTATCCATTCATCTGTCAAGGGACATTTAGGTTAGTTCCATGTCCTGGCTATTGTAAATAGTGCTGCAATGAACATTGTGGTGCACGGCTTTTTTTGAATTATGGTTTTCTCAGGGTATATGCCCAGTAATGGGATTGCTGCGTCATATGGTAGTTCTATTTTTAGTTTTTTAAAGAACCTCCATACTGTTCTCCATAGTGGTTGTATCAATTTACATTCACACCAGCAGTGTAGGAGGGTTCCCTTTTCACCACACCCTTTCCAGCATTTATTGTTTCTAGCTTTTTTAATAATACCCATTCTGAACAGTGTGAGGTGATACCTCATTGTAGTTTTGATTTGCATTTCTCTAATAATTAGTGATGTTGAGCATCTTTTCATGTGCCTCTTGGCCATCTGTATGTCTTCTTTGGAGAAATGTCTATTTAGGTCTTCTGCCCATTTTTTAACTGGCTTGTTTTTTGATATTGAGCTGCATGAGCAGCTTGTAAATTTTGGAGGTTAATCCTTTGTCAGTTGCTTCATTTGCAAATATTCTCTCCCATTCTGAGGGTTGTCTTTTCATCTTGTTTATGGTTTCCTTTGCTGTGCAAAAGCTTTTAAGTTTCATTAGGTCCCATTTGTTTATTTTTTATTTTATTTTATTTCTATTTCTCTAGGAGGTGGGTCAAAGAGGATCTTGCTGTGATTTATGTCATAGAGTGTTATGCCTATGTTTTCCTCCAAGAGCTTTATAGTGTCTGGCCTTACATTTAGGTCTTTAATCCATTTTGAGTTTATTTTTGTGTATGGTGTTAGGGAGTGTTCTAATTCCATTCTATTACATATGGCTTTCCAGTTTTCCCAGAACCACTTATTGAAGAAGCTGTCTTTTCTCCATTGTCTGTTCTTGCCTCTTTTGTCATAAATTAGGTGCTCATATGTGCATGGGTTTATCTCTGGGCATTCTGTCGTGTACCGTTGATCTATATTTCTGTTTTTGTGCCAGTACCATACTGTCTTGATTACTGTAGCTTGGTGGTATAGTTTGAAGTCAGGGAACCTGATTCCTCCAACTCCGTTTTTCTTTCTCAAGATTGCTTTGGCTATTCGGGGTCTTTTGTGCTTCCATACGAATTGTAAGATTTTTTGTTCTAATTCTGTGAAGAATGCCATTGGTAGTTTGATAGGAATTGCATTGAATCTGTAGATTGCTTTGATAGTATAGTCATTTTCACAATGTTGATTCTTCCAATCCAAGAACATGGTATATTTCTCCATCTGTTTATGTCATCTTTAATTTCTTTCATCAGTGGTTTATAGTTTTCTGAGTACATGTCTTTCGCCTCCTTAGGCAGGTTTATTCCTAGATATTTTATTCTTTTTGTTGCAATGGTAAATGGGAGTGTTTCCTTAATTTCTCTTTCTGATTTTTAATTGTTGGTGTATAGGAATGCCAGAGATTTCTGTGCATTCATTTTGTATCCTGCAACCTTACCAAATTCCTTGGTTAGTTCTAGTAGTTTTCTGGTGGCATCTTTAGGATTTTCTATGTATAGTATCATGTCATCGGCAGATAGTGACAGTTTTACCTCTTCTTTTCCAATTTGTCTTCCTTTTATTTCGTTTTCTTCTCTGATTGCTGTGGCTAGGACTTCCAAAACTATGTTGAATAAGAGTGGTGAGGGGCTTCCCTGGTGGTGCAGTGGTTGAGAGTCCGCCTGCCGATACAGGGGACATGGGTTCGTGCCCCGGTCCAGGAAGATCCCACATGCTGCAGAGCGGCTGGGCCCGTGAGCCATGACCACTGAGCCTGTGTGTCCGGAGCCTGTGCTTCACAACGGGAGAGGCCACAACAGTGAGAGGCCTGCGTACCGCAAAAAAAAAAAGAGTGGTGAGAGTGGACATCCTTGTCTTGTTCCTGATCCTGGTGGAAATGCTTTCAATTTTTCACCATCGAGTATGATGCTTGCTGTGGGTTTGTCATATATGGCCTTTATTATGTTGAGGTACGTTCCCTCTGTGCCCATTTTCTAGAGAGTTTTTTTTATCATAAATGGATATTGAATTTTGTCAAGAGCTTTTTCTGCATCTATTGAGATGATCATATGATTTTTATTCCTTAATTTGTTAATGTGGTATACCACATTCATTGATTTGCGTATATTGAAGAATCCTTGCATCCCTGGGATAAATCCCACCTTGATCATGGTGTATGACCCTTTTAATGTGCTGTTGGATTCTGTTTGCTAGCATTTTGTTGTGGAGTTTTGCTTCGATGTTCTTCAGTGATATTGGCTTGTAGTTTTCTTTTTCTGTGACATCTTTGCCTGATTTTGGTATCAGGGTGATGGTGGCTGCCTAGAGTGAGTTTCTGCTGAAAGATCATCTGTTAACCTTTTAGGGATTCCCTTGTATGTCATTTGTTGTTTTTCCCTTGCTGCTTTTAATATTTTTTCTGTGTATTTAATTTTTGATAGTTTGATTAATTTGTGTCTTGGTGTGTTTTTACTAGGGTTTATCCTGTATGGGACTCTCTGTGCTTCCTGGACTTGGGTGACTATTTCCTTTCCCATGTTAGGGAAGTTTTCCACTATAATCTCTTCAAATATTTTCTCAGACCCTTTCTTTTTCTCTTCTTCTGGGACCCCTATAATTCGAATGTTGGTGCATTTAGTGTTGTCCCAGAGGTCTCTGAGATTGTCTTCAATTCTTTTCACTCTTTTTTCTTTATTCTGTTCCATGGCAGTGATTTCCACCATTCTGTCTTCCAGGTCACTTATCCGTTCTTCTGCCCCAGTTATTCTGCTATTGATTCCTTCTAGTGTATTTTTCATTTCAGTTATTGTGTTGTTCATCCCTGTTTTTTTGTTCTTTAGTTCTTCTAGATCTTTGTTAAACATTTCTTGTATTTTCTCATTCTGTGCTTCCATTCTGTTTCCGAGATTCTGGATCACCTTTACTCTCATTACTCTGAATTCTTTTTCATGTAGTTTGCCTTCTTCCTCTTCATTTATTTGGTCTTGTAAGTTTTTACCTTGCTCCTTCACCTGTGACATATTTTTCTGCCGTTCCATTTTTTTTTTGTTTTTAATATGTGGGATTGTGTTTCTGTTTTAGTGGTTGTTTGGCCTGAGGCTTCCAACACTGGAGTTTGTAAGCTGTTGGGTAGAGCTGGGTCTTGGTGCTGAGATGAGGAACTCTGTGAGACCTCATTCTGATGAATATTCCCTGGAGTCTGAGGTTCTTTGTTGGCCCAGTGGTTCGGACTTGGAGCTGCCACCGCAGGAGCTTCTGCCTGACCCCGGGCTTCCAAATCAAGATCCCACAAGTCACGTGGGGTGGCCAAAAAAAAAAAAAAGAAAACAATAACAAAGTAAAAGATAAAATTAGACTAGGAAACTAACGGATGTGTTAGAAAGAATGTAAAAATAAAAATATGATGAATCAACATCTGGAAAGTACCACAGTAGTAGAAAAGATGAATCAACAACTGGAAGGTACCACAGTAGTAAAAAAAAAAAAAAAAAAAAAGGAGGGAAAAGAAAAAAAAAAAGGTGGCGGTGTGGGGGGGCGGGAAGGCCGTGGCTGTGGAGAACAGGGCCTAATCAAGGGTAAGGTTGGTCGGTGGGCGGGGCCGGTGCTCGGGACCCACAGGGCTGGAAAAGGCCCGGGGGCTGTGGGAGGTGGGGCTTAGGCTCAAGGAAGAGAAGGTGCCCAGGCGTGTCCCCACCCCCTGGTCTCAGAGGGCAGGGGACCTCACCTGGGAGCCCAGCAGGCTTCCTGGGCTCGAGTGGTCAGGGCAAACGCCCTCCTTTCCTCTCGTGCTCCTCTGGTCTGGGGTCTGGGAGGGCCCCTCCCCCTGCCTCCCCTGATCTCCCTGACCTCGGGGGCACCGATCCTGTCTGGCCTCCACTGCTCCTCCCTGCTCAGTCCCCCTACGTCCTACCAGTTCATTCTGGGGTTCCTCCCATCTCTTTGGGGGTCAGAGTCCCCCATCAGCGGCCAGCAGTTGCCCTAGTTGTGAGGAGATGCTAACTCTGCGCCTTCGCACCCGGCCATCTTGACTCCTCCCCCTATCAAATTTTGAATGGTGTCTCTAAAATCTATAGGTGTAGTTCCCCACAGTCATGTATTAGCGTGTCTTTGAACTCAAGAAAATCCTTAAGCATTCTTTTTTCCAAGCTGTGAAAAGATTCTGTGGCTTCACAGTAAGATGTCCATGTCTTGTTTACTATAGACCCTTAAAGGTCAAATCAGCTTTTGTTTCCTTATTATTAAATTCAGGTGCCAGTAGCTATTTCACTAACCCACAGAAATCACTTAGCTTCCCTACAAATCAGCGCCTGCTAATGCTTTGAAGAAACATATGTTAACACTTTGGAAGTTAAATTCCACAATGAGTCTTGAAAATCCATTGAGTTTTTCACTTTTTGAAGAGGATGTGTTTGGAGATATATTCCCTGTTCAGTTCTTGTTCTTGCAAGGATTCGAAAATTTCTCTGTTTATGGTTTGTCTCCTTTTTAGCAGTAATTCTCAAACCACATTACCCGGTCTTCCCTTAGCTTATATCAAAGGATGACAGTTTTCCTCAATACTCAGGAAAGGAGTAATAAATCAAGAGTTTTTGAATATTTAGGTTTTTTTCCAACAGTTGTGATGCATTGACTTAGGAAATAGCTTTGGGAACACATGGTATAGATCTAATACCTTATGCTTTGTTTCGGTCTTTCAAAATAATCACAATATCGATTACCATTTGTTAATCTCTTTGTCCATTTATGACTTAATTTCTGCCAGTAGGCAACACGGTATGAATGCCTAAAACAGTTAAGAACTTAATGTTGTCAGTTGTCCTTACCAGAGATGGAAATCACTTAACTTACCCCTTAATACAGTTTGACTCCCGCATGTTAATGGTATTTATGGAGAGAAACAGAAAGCAAGAGACATTTCTTTTTCCCTATTACAGTGTAGGGACTTACATTTTTATTTGCTATTTATTGTATTTTTTATTTGATCTTAGCAGTACTCTCAACTTACATACTAAGTGATTTTTTGCAGCTTTATTTGCCTTTAGATGATTAACATCATAAAGTTTGAGGAGAGAGAACCAGTGAGAGGTCTTTCCTCTAAACAATGCTGTTTGTTTCTGGGAAAAAGGAAGAAAAGTTTGGACATATTCTGTTCTCTCTAAATCCTTTTACAATGTGTCTAATAGTCAGAATTACTCCTGTGGAATTATCAGTGTGTCTTTCACCTGGAGTTATTATTGGAAATTTCTTCTGCTTATTCTTTTTTCCCTCTTGATTCCTCCAGCTTAATTAGCTGTACTACTATCGGTGCCAAATCTATGTCTGGGGGAGACTTTCTTACAGCTTTTTATTGAAAGATGGTTTTTCGTTTTTATTTCCCATGTATCATATTTAGAGATTAAGAATCTTCTAGCTCTAGTTAAATACAAACCCCTTTATTATTGAAGCCATCATACCAGAGGCTTTATGTCTTAGAATATTGTCGTTAATTTCCCAATCAACTGTCACCCAAGGGTATAAAGAGCAGCTTAAAGTCATATAAAACCTATACTTCTAAATACATCTTCCCCTTTCTATTTCATTGCAGTTTTTTTCTTTTTACAAGCAAAATTTTGACTTATTAATAGAAATGTGATGTTTTTACTTTCTTTTACTATTTATTTTAAAAGATAGATCAGGAAAGCCTACGCATAGTAACGAAGACCCAACACAGCCAAAAATAAATAAAGTAAAAAATAAATAAATTTATCTTTAAAAAAAAGATCAGGAATGTGCTGTTGTGAAAAGCCATCTTGAGCATGAGATTGGAGTCAGACCAAGCTGAGTTCCAGTCCCAGTTCTGCCCTTTGCTGGTCTTGTGATCCTGGGCAAGTTAGTTACCCTCTGGGAACTTCAGTTTCCACATTTTCAAATGAGAATAATTTCAGGGCTGTGAGGGTTAGGGTTGATGCACATGGCACATGAAATGGAAGTCAGTAAGTGCAGCTCAGATTATTACCAATTCTCTCCAGTTGGGCCAGGTCAATATGTGAACTTCACAAATATTAAAGAACCAGAAATCCACTTCTACACTATTTTAAATTGGAAATCTGAACTTTTAAAAATTTGAATATTCAGAGTTCCAATTCATGTAGTCTTAATCTTCCATAAATATTAAAATGAAAACCTCAGCCATTCACTCATTTAATCAGGACTATTATTTTTAGCAACTTCTTTTGGTAAAAGCTCCATTAAATATAATTCACATATCATATAATTCACCTATTTAAAGCATACAGTGCAGTAGTTTTTGGTATGTTCACAGAGTTGTGCACCCATCACCATAATCAGTGTTGGAGCTTTTCATCACCCCAAGAAAAAACCCTGAACCCTTTCACCCTCACCCCTCATCCTTCCCAGCCCTAGGAAACCATGAATTGTCTTTCTATCTGTCTTTATATAGATTGCCTATTCTGAACATTCCACATGAAATAGAATCATTGAATATGTGGTCTCTTTGTGACCAGCTTCTTTTACTTAACCTAATGTTATCAAGGTTCATCCATGTGTAGCATATATCAGTACTTCATTCTTTTTTATTGCTGAATGATATTACATCGTATGACTTTTTACTTATCCATTCACCAGTTGATGGATTTGGGGATTGTTTCTACTTTTTGACTATTATGAATAATGATGTTATAAAAATTTGTGAACAAGTTTTTGTGTGGACGTATGTTTTCATTTCTCTTGGGTATACATCTAGGAGTGGAATTTCTGGGTCATATGGTAACTTTGGGCTGTTTTCAAAGAGGCTGCCATATTTCACATTCACACCAGCGGTGCATGAGGGTTCCATTTTCTCCACATCCTTTTTCACACTTATTATTATCTGCCTTTCCAATTATAGCCATCCTATTGGGTATCCAGTGGTATTTTCTTGTGGATTCTTAGCCACTTAAAGTCAAATATATGAAAATCATATGACTCATGCTTTGGTACAATAATATCTGATCGATGCTGAGAGTGATGGAGAAGTTAAGCCTCATATTGCAGAATCTTCCCTTATTGAATACCTAGTGAACAGAACTTCCCTAGACTTTTTTTTATGCCCATAATTTCTATTCTGTCTTCTCCTGATTTGCAGTTTTCTGTTTCCAGCAGTTCTCCTGGGCTTATGAGCTCTCCTCCAGCAACCCCTCTCTATAGATATTATAGCAGAGTGAACAAAGCCATGACAACCTTTTCTTTTTGCCTTTCCTTTGTCCGTCCTTCTTGAGAGATTTCCTCCTGAAAGAATTTTAGAGCATGTTCCTAAAATAAATCTCCTTCTGGATGTTTATGGACTAAGTTTATGGACTAAGATTATTTCTTGTTCATAACTTTTCATCTGTCACTTCTTGAGCATTTTGTCCCTTCTAGCCTCTCTGTTTTCTTCTCCTGAAATGCTAATTTTAGAAATGATGTGCGCCTCCTAAATCTAGTCTCCATTGCTGTTAATTTTTATCTTCATCTCTTTGTGTTTTTAAAAATTCTGTCAACTTATTTTTCAGATTTCAAATTCAGCTTTCAGCTGTGTCTGTCTGTTCTGGTTTTTAGCCTGTTTAATCTTTTATATTCACAATCATATTTAATTCTTATTTTCTGGTTGCTCCTTTTTCATGGCAGAATCTTCTTCTTTTATAGATGTAATAACATGCTTGTTCATGTATGAGGATGCCAATTAGAATATCTTAAACGTTCCCTTTTATTCCGTAAATTTTCTTTCTTTTTGATCCAGAGATGATCGTACATTTTGGTCTTTCTATTTCTATATCATTGATTTTCCGTAGATGTTTGCTTATCATTGGTTGTAGGTACATGTTTATGAATAAAGACTATATTGACTGGTATAGGTAGTGGGTTTGTTTCTCCAGAAATGCTTTCTTCTGGATGATATAACTGCCTGTGTCAACAGGTACAGTAATGGGTGTACCAGTAATAGGTGGGCTTTCCTGTAGGGGAGGAGGAAGGCAAGCTCAGGACCCCCCCAAATTGCCAAAATAAGGAAGGGGTTAGATGTATCTGGAGATGGAGTAGTTGACTGTGTTTTACCTCTAGGACATGTCTTTCTTCTCCATCTCTCAATTTCTGGGACTGAAGTTACTGTAAATCGTAAATTACCTTAAACTCTAGTCTTTTTCCTTCGCAAGCCCTAGGTCCCCCACAGGGAATCTTCCCAGGCAGATCACCAACTTTGTGTGGACAGTAGTTTTCTGCCTTTAGCTCAAAAGGGAAGCCTTGACTGGCTATTAAGGTGTAATTGGTTGTGGAGTGGTCTGGGCACTGCTGAGTAGCTGGATCTGGTAACCTGAATGCAGCTCTTTAATTAACTGTCTTTTTGGTTGCTTCGGGGCCTACTTTTAATTCTTTGATGCAGCAGGAGCTCCCTAGGGAGAATTCCTGTTTAACCTCTGATGTCTTGGACTCTGGTTTCTCAGGATCTCTGATCCCTTGATGGCTCTCATTCTTGGTTTGTTTGTTTGTTATGGTTCCATTCAGTTTTTTAAGTTTATTTTATTGTCATTTCACATTTAGAGGGAGGGGAGGTGGATGTAACTACTTATTCAGCCATCTTGAATGAGTCAAGTAAACATGTCCATGTGATTTTTCACTTAGAAGCCTCAAACTTAATATATCCTAACCCTAAAATCTCCCTGCCTGTTCTCTCATCTTGCTTTTCTGCTAACCTCAGTTACTGGTAGCAGATGCCCCCGTACCATGTCATTACTGCTGCTTCCTCCTGCAAAACCGTACCATCCATTCCTAATCCTATCGTATCCCCTAAACCTTCCCACTTTCATTTCTTCGTACTCTCTCTTTACGTCTGCTTTTAATCCTGGTTTATACTGTTGTTAGTGGTCCCTCTGCTTCCATTCCCCACCCCTCTACCAAGTCCATCCCACCAGGTTACCTTTCCTCCATTGCCTACAGAAAAGTACAGATGCTGAGGCATGACATTGATGAATTGCTCCAAGTGATCCTGAATTAATTTTGTAATATTATCTCCCAATATGTTTTCCTCATACCTTGAGGTCTACCTACAACTGGATTACTCAACACTTTCCTTCAGTTCTTCTTGCTGTCACACTTTTTTACATATGATTCTCCTAAACTTAGATGCACTTCATCCCTTTTTACTTCTCAAATTTTGCCAACCTAAAGTGATGCTCAGGGAATTCCCTGGCGGTCCAGTGGTTAGAACTCAGCGCTTTCACTGCCATGGACCCAGATTCAATCCCTGGTCAGGGAACTAAGATTACACAGGCCATGAGGGGCAGCCACATGAATGAATGAATGAATTAATGAATGAATAAATAAATACTGTTTTAAGAAAATAAAGTGTTGCTCAAATCAAATGCTATCTACTCTGGGAAGCCTTTGGAGATTTCTTAGTCACAACTAAACCTCTTATAATTCTGTATTTTGGTAGCTCTTAGGCATTCATTTATTTTGATATTCACCATTTGATTATTCACTAGCAACTCTGTAAATCCAAGTAATTTGCGTGTCAGCTGATGCAGGAAGTTTTTTATTCCTGCTGCAAA
>NW_006785931.1:409789-413234 GCF_000442215.2 Lipotes vexillifer
GTGATTGATAAAACTAGTGAAAGATGAAAATGCAGTTGACTCATGCTACAAAGATATACACAGGAAATACATGGATTTTGATGAAATTGTTATTTGAGAGAGGTCTGGGAATTTGTGCAGATATTTTTGTTGAAGACTTTGCAGATTCTCACAATTCTTGTTGATATGTCAATCAAGAATGTTAAGGTTCTTGGGCTTCCCTGGTGGCGCAGTGGTTGAGAGTCCGCCTGCTGACGCAGGGGACACGGGTTCATGCTCCCGGTCCGGGAAGATCCCACATGCCGCGGAGCGGCTGGGCCTGTGAGCCATGGCCGCTGAGCCTGCGCATCCGGAGCCTGTGCTCCGCAACGGGAGAGGCCACAGCAGTGAGAGGCCCGCATACCACAAAACAAACAAACAAACAAAAAAAAGAATGTTAAGGTTCTTATGTACTTTTTGTATTCGCATTATGCTTTAGAAATTGTTCTTACAGTCCTCAACATGGATTGTGAGTTTGTCGAAAGCAGATTTTGTTGTGTTCCAGCTGTATTCCTTAATCTCTTATCCTCCAAGACAGTCAGCATTATCTTTGTTTCTTTTTTCTCTGGCCCAGAGCCGAGTAGATCAGAGGGCTCTCTACCTGAGCAAACTGAGCCAGAAAGTGGCTAAGATCATCTCACTCACCTGCATCTGCTGGTGTTTCATTTACAGCTCTGTGAGGAGAAGGCACACAACACCTTACTTTGGTTTCTGACAACATTGAATAGGTCCTGTATTTCATCCCTATATTGCTGGATTTGTCCCCTGATCAAATGATCACTCTGTTTTTCAGACCTGATTTTTAACTCCCTGTGGCGCATGGGTTAATCCATGACTGATGCAAACAAACATATTTCACCATGTGCCCATGAGTCTGGGTGTGGAGTAGTGTGGTGATGACAGGCAAACCCAAGATATCTGAAAGTCTGGTGTGCATAAATGACACACCAGCTGCCCCAGAGCCAATTTCTGGTCACGTGGCTAATATATCTTATAGTTCTTCCTCCTCATCCCCCAATGTTTGTGTGTCTTAGCTGTCATTAAGAGTGGACTTTGCATTGCAATAAAAAAGATAGCTAATTGTATTTGAAAAGAAAATCAGCAACATCCAGATTGGTATCCTATAAAAATATAATAATTCTCTGAGGTCACTTTATTCTTTTTTAAAAATTTCACTCCGAGGGTACAAGAATTAACAACAAACAGTATACCAACAGAATTCAAGCTTGTCTCACAATCTGTTAATTTTTTTTTTTTTTTTTTGGGGGGTTTTTTTTTTTTTTTTGCGGTACGCGGGCCTTTCACTGTTGTGGCCTCTCCCGTTGCGGAGCACAGGCTCCGGACGCGCAGGCTCAGCGGCCATGGCTCTCGGGCCCAGCCGCTCCACGGCACGTGGGATCTTCCCAGACCGGGGTACGAACCCGTGTCCCCTGCATCGGCAGGCGGACTCTCAACCACCGCGCCACCAGGGAAGCCCACAATCTGTTAATTTTTAAATGAATTGTCCCTCCCATCATGTACCTGTGTCTGTACTCTGTTGAGCCCATGAATTTCATGTTAGTAGCATAAGATTATTGAGAGCACCGGGTAGTGAATTGAAACTGTTTGCCCAGCTCAGACATCTTGTTATAAGACGCCCAAGTCAAAATCTTCTGTATTCTTAGGAATTTTTAAGAGGGCGTTTGTATGTTTTGTGGAGCTGAAGAAAACCTCAGAAACAGTTGGAAGGAATTTGAGGCCCTGGATTCAGTCTCTAAACAATACACCATCTGATGCTGAAATATAAGTGTGTGCTGAAATATAAGTGCTGTTCTGGTGAACAGCATTTCTGCACATTTACCCTGTAGTTCATCAAACGAGTGGGACTGCCAGCCTTCTGATGTAGTGGGAAGAGCAGGGACTTTGGGATTCTTCAGATCCAGACTGAAAATTCATACTCCCTTTTAATTTAACTGGCTTCTCTGAGACTCTGTTTACTCATCAGTAAAATGGAAAAGACTTGCATCATGGGACTTCTGTGAAGATTAAATGCGTATGTATTAAGAATGCTTCTAACATAGTAAACGCTGGGTGAATAACAGCTGTCATTGGTGGTGGAGTTGGCCCACTGACAGCCAGTTCTCGAATTAACCTCAACTATTTTTTGTGACCAGGCACCCACAGAAGTGAACCCCTTGTGCAGCTTCCTGTACTTCTTTGTGATCATTGCATTGCTGCCCTGCCCTCACTTAAACAGTGCATTTTTTCATGACATGAATATGTTTTCACTAATTCTGCAACTCTGAAGTAGCACTTCAAAATGCTTTCCTTCCAAATCACAATTATTTGAAGACTTCCCATGATAATGCACAAAATCTCTTCTCTAGGAATTAATAACAGCCGCCTCCTCCAAAAAAACACCAACATCACAAAGGCTGTCCACTTTGCAGAGGTGTTGGAGAGGTTTCATACCAGTATGTTCAATGACAGATACTTAGGTTTCCCTACTGTGTGTAAGGGGCTCTGCCAGGCATTACAGGGTACATAAGGCCCTGTCTTAGAGGAACTGATAGTGGTGGAAGCATGAAGACATAAAGAGAATTATAATGTGAGTCAAAATGTGATAAGTGCCAACAGGTGCGGTGCACTGTGTGTGTTGGGGGTGGGAGGCCTGGGGGGGTTGGAGGGAAAGCATTATTTCTGCCTGTGGGAAACAAACAAGCTTCAAAGCAGAGATGGCAGATGCCTCTCGGGCCTCCTCTCACCCCGAGTTCCTGTGAAGAGTCAAGAACTGAGCCACACAGCTGAAGAGCAGGAGGCCACTGGGCATGCTCCTTGTCTTTGTTCCAGTAGCCTTTGAAGGTGCCTGCGTGGATGGTAGTTTGTTAACGGAGTGGAGAGGAGGGAGCTCGGCGGGCCCGAACTTGGAAGAAGCCGTGTGTTGTTGTGCAGAGAATACATTCTCTACCCGTCAGTAAGGTAACGTGGCCAGGCTTGGATGTGACCTTACCTTTTCTTGATTAAAGAAAAAAAATGTTTTTCATCATTCTAGATTAGAGGCCAAGACTTCCCCACTGTGGATAAAAATAAGACTCAGATCAGAACACTCCTCAATCATGTAGGAAAGGTTTGCACATCATAGTGAGGTGTGTGGTATTTGGAATAATGTGATCTTCCCTTTGTTTCCTGCTTGCCCAGATAAGGGAGTCTCTTGGTTCCAGTGGTTTCTGATATTTGCTCACTTTGCAGAGTCAGTTCTACCAAGGTAAAACCTTGTTGCAACATCTGCAAATTCATCCTGAGTTACAGGGAGAGGAGCAGTAAGAATGGACCTTTAGGGCTTCCCTGGTGGCGCAGTGGTTGAGAGTCCGCCTGCCGATGCAGGGGACACAGGTTCGTGCCCCGGTCCGGGAAGATCCCACATGCCGCGGAGCAGCTAGGCCCGTGA
>NW_006785931.1:413291-413971 GCF_000442215.2 Lipotes vexillifer
TGGAGCCTGTGCTCTGCAGCGGGAGAGGCCACAACAGTGAGAGGCCCATGTACAGCAAAAAAAAAAAAAAAAAAAGGAAAAAATTGAGCCACTATGTGATCCTGCCAAAACACTAATGGGCCCATAACCCGAGAACACCAGAATTCATCTTTATTTTTACCCTAACAGCTGAAAAGGCAACCTGTGGTTAGAGATGTTACCTATACTTTGACACCTGAAATAACACATTTTAATCTTTGTTTTCTGGATTCTTGTAGAAGAAATCCATAGAATCCTAAAATATGGAGGCGGATTTCAGTAATTTCATAAACAGATTAAATATCTATATTTAGTCTATTTAGCTTCTGTCCTTATATCATTCATTCATCCTTCTCAGGAAATTCATGTTAGAATCTTGAGTCTCAGATAATGACTGTGAGGGCTTAACACCTTCAGGATGAACTCGGATTGGGAAAAGACTTCAAGGGATGGGAGGGGTGGTGATCCTTGGTTGGCACAGTTTTTCATCCTGAAGGAACTACCTGTATCTGCCTTTTAGTTCTCTTTCTCCCTTCTGCTTACTTTCGGGGCTTATTTAATCACTTCTGTCAGAGGCTGCAGTGGGAAAATGAAAAAAAAGTGAAAATCATATGTATGAATTTTTCATAGTAGCCCTTGGTTCAAAAGAAGGGGAAGGGAAA
>NW_006785931.1:414016-432835 GCF_000442215.2 Lipotes vexillifer
GGAGAGCCCAAGCGATAGAGAGGTCGATAAACAGAAAAAAAAAAAAAAAAAAAAAAAAAGAATGGACCTTTATGCCCTTTAAGGGGGAAAAGAATCATCTTTATTTTTACCCTAACAGCTGAAAAGGCAACCTGTGGTTAGAGATGTTACCTATACTTTGACACCTGAAATAACACATTTTAATCTTTGTTTTCTGGATTCTTGTAGAAGAAATCCATAGAATCCTAAAATATGGAGGCGGATTTCAGTAATTTCATAAACAGATTAAATATCTATATTTAGTCTATTTAGCTTCTGTCCTTATATCATTCATTCATCCTTCTCAGGAAATTCATGTTAGAATCTTGAGTCTCAGATAATGACTGTGAGGGCTTAACACCTTCAGGATGAACTCGGATTGGGAAAAGACTTCAAGGGATGGGAGGGGTGGTGATCCTTGGTTGGCACAGTTTTTCATCCTGAAGGAACTACCTGTATCTGCCTTTTAGTTCTCTTTCTCCCTTCTGCTTACTTTCGGGGCTTATTTAATCACTTCTGTCAGAGGCTGCAGTGGGAAAATGAAAAAAAAGTGAAAATCATATGTATGAATTTTTCATAGTAGCCCTTGGTTCAAAAGAAGGGGAAAGGAAAGAGGCTGGAGCCGTTGGGTAAAGGAAGATTTTGGAAATTATTTATTAGTGCATTCCTGTCCTCTTCACCACTAATAAAAAAATCCTACAGAATTTCAAAATCCATATTGGACAAAGGATGATTAACCTTTTAGATAATTCTACTCACAGTATTAGGAACTCTATGAATATTCTGTATCCCTCATATTATCATCATAATAGTAAACATTTATTGAGCATTTATCATGGTCAGCCACCATGCCATCCTTTATATGCATCTCTTCATTTAATCCTTGTTCAGCTTGATAAGATGAGTACTACTATGACATGTCCCCCTTTTACATGTGGATGCTGAGGCTTACAAAGGCTAACTATCTTGCTAAGGTCATTCAGGTAATATACAAACAGTGGAGCAAGAACTCCAAACAAGGCCTGTCTGACCTAGAGTTCCTGCCCTTAACCTCTATCTAGGTTGTCATCCTGAAATAGCAACTGATTTCCCATTATGGGTATGACCCGGTAGTAGAGACCTGGAAGCACTACATGCACAAACCTTCTTTGTGGAACCTGTAATCCTAAAATGCACAAATTAACCCAAACAATGCAAAATTAAAGATAAATAAGTGACGGGATTAAAGGAAAGACACATTTAATATAATCTTCAAAGATCAGGGTTTAACCCTATGGGGTTGGGGGATTTGTTCATCATTAGTTCCTTCTTTTTGCGTTTGGGTACCGTGCCTGGCCCTACGTCGGCTGGAGTTCAGTTAATTAGAGAAGCGCCATCTACATGTCAGGGGTGGCGCTGGACATGGAGATGCAAATACTAGCTCTGTAAAGGGGCCTTGGGTTCCCAGGGGAGTGGATGGTGATAATGAAATAACATTGTTCATGCTAAGGTACCAGATATCAAGTCTGATTTTGTACGAAATGTTTCCTCTTCAAATTAGTTTGGGAAATGCTAGTTAAAGTCGAACAGATTTTTTTAATTGTAATATTTCTTAGAGCCTTTAAGATACTAATATGCTTTGTGACTACCCCAGAGGTTTTTAGAATTTGGGAAACACTGAAAGCAATCCCTGTTATTGGGTCACTTTCTCAGGTTACCTTTCTTGTAGCATATCTTATTCCAGGTAAAATGTATGCCTCCTTTAGAAAAACCCTTAGGAGTGACCTAATATTTTGAATATGGGTCTAATATTTTTAACTTGGCAGTTGGGGGAATAGAGATTTTTTTTTAACTAAAAGTTCTTTTTACCCCGTCTTAAATCACAAGTTTCACTTGCTGAAAAAAGTGAGATTTTGTAACAAGAAGAGTTACAAAAAGGGGCTTCCCTGGTGGCGCAGTGGTTAAGAATCTGCCTGCCAATGCAGGGGACATGGGTTCAAGCCCTGGTCCAGGAAGATCCCACATGCCACGGAGCAGCTAAGCCTGTGCGCCACAACGACTGAGCCTGCGCTCTAAAGCCTGTGAGCCACAACTACTGAGCCCACGTGCCACAACTACTGAAGCCCGTGAGCCTAGAGCCTATGCTCCGCAGCAAAGAGTAGCCCCCGCTCACCACAACTAGAGAAAGCCCGTGCGCAGCAACGAAGACCCAGCGCAGCCAAAACTAAATAAAATATATACATTTATTTAAAAAAAGAGTTACAAAAGTAATTATTAAGAGACTCACTAGGGAGCTTGAGGTGGGAGCAGCAGGGAGTGTTGAGGACACCTTGCTGCAAAGCCTGCTTCCATCTACTCCCTTCATCACCTTGCCTCCCAGGACCCGAGTGGCTCTGATGGAATGCCCATCTTCCAGAAGTCTCTACCGAATTCACTTTGAGGTGAACATGGGCAGCGTAGATGGTGGCTCTGATGTTTCATCTGTGAAACCAACATAAAAACCTCAAATCATATAAAGCCCCCTTCAGTAGTGAGTTGCACTCAACAATCAAAATGATTCAGTTGAACTATTTAAGGAAGAATTATTAAAAAGAAGTAGCAGCCTGTTATCAAATAGCTGATTCTTCTTCCAGTTCAAATGTGCTGTGTAGTTTTTTTTTTTTCTCCTGTGTGTAGTTTGGTTTGGTGAGAGCTACTTTGAGACAGAAGAATAGACCAAATGTGGATTGTTTTAGGGCAGAGGTGATCCTTAAATCACTAGGGTGTTTATAAAAAGTAAAAGTGTTTGGGAATTCTGAGGAAGGCACATTTTTCAGCAATATCAGATATATCAGTGCACCAACCACAGCCTAAAGAATGCAGCACAGGAAAGGAAAGGGCTTGGGAGGGCATTGGGTATTACCATTATCAACAAACATTTACAGGGGGAAGTCTGTGAAGCAGAGCCTAAGATAGAGTTCTGCGTTCATCAGACACACTGATAGGATAAGGGGGTAGACAGATGCCTAAAACTAAATAATAATACAGTATTATTTAGTATTGCTAAATGTCAAGTGAATGGTATAGATAGTACGAGAGTTCAGGTAGGATGTGGTAGGCAGAATAATGCTCTCCCCTCAGAGACGTCATGTCCTAATCCCTGACACTTGTGATCATGTTGTATTGCCATGGCAAAGAGGAATTAAGGTTCCTCATCAACTGATCTTGATGTAACATTATTTTGGATTATCCCGGCAGCCCCAATGTAATCAATAATAAGGCTTCTCCACAATGGAAGAGGGAGTCGGAAGAAGAGGTCTGGGTCAGAGATTTAAAGATGCTACATTGTTGGCGGAAGGGGCCACAAGCCCAGGAATGCGGTTGACCTCGAGAAGTTGGAAAAGACAAGGAAACTGATTCTTCCCTAGGACCTCCAGAAGGAATGTAACCGTGCACACACTTTGATTTTAGCCTTGTAAGACCTATTTTGACTTCTCACCTCTAGAACTGTAAGATAATACATCTTCGTTGTTTTAAGCCACAAAGGTTAAGGTGATTTGTTATAGTAGCAACAGGAAACTAATACAAGGGAGCTGAAGAGGAAGAAGAGTCGGGCAGTTTCATGAAGAAGGTGGTTCTTGAGCCAGGCATGAAGGGTAATAAGAATAGTCATAACAGGGGAGTTCCCTAGTGGCCTAGTGGTTAGGATTCTGGGCTGTGGCCTGGGTTCAATCCCTGGTCAGGGAACCAGGCCCTGCAATCTGTGCGGCATGACAGAAAAGAAAAAAGAATGGTCATGGCAGAATTGGAGTTGTAAAACTTACGTTCCACGTACTGTGCTAAGCTCTTTATGCACTTTAATTCATTTATCCTCACAAAACCTCTACAAAGATAGTATCCTTCCCCATTTTGTAGATGAGAAGACTGAGGTGTAGAGAGGTTAAGTGACTTGTGCAATCACTACTCTGCAGTACTAGTCACTCCACCTAGTTAATAGCTGGCCTTTTAATGCCAGATGGCAGCTGACATTTATTACTATGCACAGGATGTCACTGTCATTACCTCATGGAGTCCTCTCAGGGTCTGGGGCACATAGTAATTTGTAATTTTTCTGAGGCATGGACTTATCTGGCCAGCAATACGGCTGTATTGGAGGGGAAGAGACAGGAACCAGAAAATTCGATCAAGACACAACCATTCATACAAGTGCTGATCAGAACCTAAAATGCAGGTAAAGGCAGCAGGCATGGGAAGGAGAAAACAAGATTCCAGAGACAGTCTGCTTCTTTGTTGAAACATAACTTCCACATGGAAAAAACTTCCCTTCCCTCTCTAATTTCTCTCCCCCTGTGATTTTAGCCTGCTGCATTTGAATGAGTTGAGGCGCTTTATAATTAGAATTAAGGAAAGGCGTCAGTATTGGCAGTGCTGTAGATCAGACGTTTCCACTTATCCACAGAAGCGTGGGCAGCGCTCATGTAAATACACCTCACTTCTCTCATGCAACAGCCACTCACAGATGTTGTCTTTCATTCCTTGGACCAAGAGAGTAGTAACTTTCTTCCTTAAGTTCAACAACAACAGATACATATGTATTGAAAACCTACCATTTAAAAGAGCAATATACTAGTCACTGTGGGAGTCTCAAAAGTGGCTAAAAATCAGTCTGGAAACACACCTGAATGAGGGTGGTGAAATGGAATTAGAAAGAGGAGGTGAGGGACTTCCCTGGTGGCACAGTGGTTGAGAAGCCTGCCAGTGCAGGGGACACAGGTTTGAGCCCTGGTCCAGGAAGATTCCACATGCCTCTGAGCAACTAAGCCCACAAGCCACAACTACTGAGCCTGCATGCCACAACTACTGAGCCCACGCGCCACAACTACTGAAGCCTGCACACTCTAGGGCCTGTGTGCCGCAACTACTGAGCCTGTGTGCCACAACTTCTGAAGCCCATGCGCCCTAGAGCCCATGTGCCACAACTACTGAGCCCATGTGCCTCAACTACTGAAGCCCGCACACTCTAGGGCCCATGTGCTGCAACTACTGAGCCCGTGTGCCACAACTACTGAAGCCCGCGTGCCCTAGAGCCCATGTGCCACAACTCCCGAGCCCACGCGCCACAACTACTGAAGCCCACACACTTTAGGGCCCGTGTGCCACAGCTACTGAAGACCCTGTGCCTAGGGCCTGTGCTCCACAACAAGAGAGGCCACCGCAATGAGAGACCTGCATGCTGGAACGAAGAGTAGCCCCTGCTCGCCACAACTAGAAAAAGCACAAGCGCAGCAACGAGGACCCAACACAGCCAAAAAAAAAAAGAAGAAGAAGAAGAAAAAAGAGGAGGTGAACAGGTATTAGCTGGTGTCAGTAATTTCTAGAACGAATGCTGGATTTTTTTCAAGTAGACGTATTTGCCATTTTCTCAGCCTACATATAAGAACCATTTAAAGATTTTAGGAAAGCCTCTGAAACTCTCATCTGAGATATATAAAATTCCATTCATGTTCTATTTGAGTAGAACCAGTTTTGCTATCTTTTAAAGAGTCGTTAAAGTAGGATTTGTGAACCCTGCGTAGATACCCTGTCTTCTAATGGAGGGATTCATTGTTTTATTTATTCTGCTTATCGTAAGTAAAGAGGTGATAATACCGTAGGTGCAAAGAATTCTTCAGAGTGTGTGTATCTTTCAGTTAATACTGACTGGCATTGACCATTTTTTTAAAAAACATAAACTATTCATACGTACTCCCAAGCCGGAGTATGTAAGTAATGCTTTGGAGTCTGATCCAGAATCCCTTCACAGATAATAGTCATTCTAAAGAGACATGTTAGTATTCCAATATGAGGTACAAGACAGATTCCCACTCTATGTATTTTCATTCCCATGGACTGTCTTCCCACTAATTTCAAAGAATGATTTTGGACCTTTTGTTGCTGACTTGAGCAAGTAGTGTAAGTCCCTACCCAATGGGGTTTGATTTTCCTCTCCAGTTAAGTGATCAGAGCCAAATCCTCAAAGCCTGAATGTCTTACAGTAGATCCTAATAAGCTCTGAGTTGGCCATTCTTCTTAGTTTTAATCAAAGCAAAATATGACATTTGCATTTTTGTCATCTTCATTTCAAAGTGTTTGTCATATTATTAGATTCAGGATCACCCTGAATAATTAGCATCAGTAGAATCTGTCTAGCCATTCCCAAAAAGCTGTCCCTGCCAGAATAAGGGCCTATTTCTACGATGGTGGTATACCACCTAAATATATGAACACTGGAATCATGTATGTCAGATTACTTAGAACCAGGAGTCATCATGGCCAGAAAATTTGGGTAATCTGGAGTTCTCACACAGACCCATGGAAACTTCCCAGCACTCTCCTGATTCTTGGTCCCCTTGACGTGCACGTTGCCTCCTTTCCATGTCCTCATAACATTTACACACATCCAGGCTTCAGCACCCTTTGCACCAGTTCTGCCTACTTTCTGCCTTTCTTCTTCTTGCAGGGTATTCTTCCATTTCCTCAATTAGCTTTATCAACTAGGAGACGTGGATGAATGGGGACAGGGAATGCAAGGTTTCTCGCTCTCCCTGTCTCTGTCTCTCCATTGGCGTGTGTGTGGGGTGGGGGGGGCGGGTGACATACACCTATAAAACCAACACACTTTCATACAGCCACCCAGCCATGCTGACCTTCACATTGAGAGTGTACTGCTGATCTTTGAGTGACCTAAAGATCATCACGCTCTACTCGGTGGGCCCCCAGAGTTAGTGCATTATCCACAGCAAATGTGCACCATTTGGCAACTAAATTTTAGAGTTAGGGCATTCTTATCTTTAATAACTCTTTCCTTTGTGGAAATGGTGAGACTTTGGGCTAGTAAGTTATTTGTGTGATTTTTAAGTATATAAAAGTTTGGGAAGCCTTTGCAAGTATATTCTAATTAATTAAAAATTAGAAACTCTGAAAAAAATTGGGGGGAGTGTGCCAAAGAGTATTTAATTTGAAGTAAATAGAAACCATATGCTTAAAGCACTGTATATAGTCAAGATGAAATTTCTGTGTTTGCTACAGATCTGTTCTCATTTTTCGTAAGGGGATTTTAATCCAAATGTTTTATTATTGTTGGCAAGATCCAGATCCCAAATCTGCCCTCAGTGCTTTGTTTTGTTCAGTCTTAGCTTTTGGATCAAAATAACCACTTACTATTTTGCCAGAAATTCAGTGTTACCACTAATGTATCTCTTGACAATTGCACAATAGCCTCGGCTATCATGAAAATTACTTTGCTTAAAATAAGTATATAAAAATATGTGTAGACACAGAGGTACACAACATACAGACACTACATATTTATATGTTTTCAAGCTAAAAGATGGCTTATGGCAAAATATGAAGTACAATTATTTGTATACTTTAAGAAAAAAGATCAAGCCAAGAACATGTATTTTAATTTGTTTTCCATTGCCAAGAGCTAGAGGCTGGGGAATATTGTGAGTAATGGATAATTTACCCTTACCCTCAAATTATCAAATATATGGGTCTTAGGAGTAATTGTGTATGCATATTTACATAGAAATGTAACACATGTAACACTAAGAGTGAATTTGGGAGGAAATGTTTAAAATGTCCTCCAACAGACTATCAAGTTATTGTCTCAGATTTTAATTACTTCTCAATAGGGAAGTACCGTGGGGAGGTATTTGTATTTTCTTAGAGCAGAAAGTATTAAAGTGACTGTAGAGTTAAAGTGACTGTAGGTTTTAACCAGGAAAGAAGGAGAGCCATGAGCCATTCACTTCCTGAATGGCCACATTCCAGCTGTGCAGACTGATCACAACACATCTGCCAATCAGAACAGGCCCTGGAGGGAAGCCCTCAGATGCTGGGTCTTGTTTACATGCATTGTGACTCTGTTTCTCCCCTCCTCCTGTGTGTTGTACGACTAGGAAGATTTGTAGGGGAATTCGCTATTACATGCCTAAAAAAACTGAACGAAACTGGGACCACAGCCACAGTAAATGGTGTTACGGGCAGACTTTTAGCTCATCCTTAGCCGCAGGTAAGACTTGTTGCTTTGTTATGAGGATAGCTGATCTACATCTAGTAGATGTGCGCTGTATTCCTGACTTTAAATTTTTAGTACTCAACAAGTGAAAAACTCTATTTTTATTTAAGGGAGGGGTAAACCAAGTTAAATTAAAACAAAAGTTTTAAAAGCGGCAGTAGCACTCAGTGTGTAGAGAAATTGGAACCAGAAGCATGTTAACCTTGTGCCTTTTGAAGAGCATTATATCTTAACAAACATGTTTTATTGTGACTCTTCCTACTTGTGTTTCAGAGTACAGTGTCTTCCTGTGTGCTAACTCCTTGGTTTAAAAAGACATTTCTTTTTTATTATGAACCCATTCAGAAAGAATTTGTATTTAACTATGTAAATCTGATTCCTTTTCTTCCATAAATCTCTCTAGAAATTTTAGAGAATGTCTTCGTTGCCTTTATGCTGCTCCATCAGCAGTAAAATTAAGGGGAAAAAAAAAAAGAGAATTCCTGTCTAATCTTTGTTTCACCATTAAGTTATATCATGTTAGTGTTAATTCAGAAGATAACTTTAGAGAACTGTATTTTGATAACATTGCATAGGATTTTTAAAAGTCATCGTGTAGGATTTAATTGTAGCTTACCCACTGCTTGCTTTCTTTTTTTTTTTTTTGCGGTACGCAGGCCTCTCGCTGTCATGGCCTCTCCCGTTGCGGAGCACAGGCTCCGGACGCACAGGCTCAGCAGCCATGGCTCACGGACCCAGCCGCTCCGCGGCATGTGGGATCCTCCCGGACCGGGACACGAACCCGTGTCCCCTGCATCGGCAGGCGGACT
The DNA here is from genome assembly GCF_000442215.2 of Lipotes vexillifer. NCBI lineage: Eukaryota > Metazoa > Chordata > Mammalia > Artiodactyla > Lipotidae > Lipotes > Lipotes vexillifer. The sequence goes on from NW_006785931.1 coordinate 422,864, forward strand.
CTCAACCACTGCGCCACCAGGGAAGCCCCTTACCCACTGCTTTCTGTTGTTAGTTTTTTCATAACACTGAGATCTTTTTACTTCATTTATTTTTAAGCATGCACTGAAGAAAAAATAATTTTACTCAGTCAAAAAAAAAAGACATCCTATGGATTTCGTGGCTCTTTCTCTTGTATATAATAGTCTTCAGGCTGATTGTGACAACCAAAAAAAGTCTCCAGGCATTGCCAGATGTCCCCTTGGGGACGAGGAGCAAAGTGGACACTGGTTGAGAACCACCGCCTTGTGGCACATTAGACCTAATTATCTGTGAAACATGGAAATCCAACTTCTGAAAAGTTCTGGGTGGTAGAGAGTTAAGGAAGAGGCTCTACTGGTCCCCGGGTATTTGCAGATGTAGCTGACTGCTCATTTTTTCCCCCTCCCCATCCTGTTAGAAGCTTTTGCCAACCATGATTCATGGAATGATTTTTTTGAGCTGAGTAATTTGTGGCTTTTCAGTTTCCTTACTTTCTTTCCTTAGCTAAATTTGTTTTGGTTTTAGCGAAGTGTTTAAAACAGCAAAGATCTTTGAAAATGAAACAATACATGTAATGATATATTTTCTGAGTAGATGATTTTAACAAACTGTAAAACCCTTACACGCCTGTCCTTCTTTGTATCCTTCGTACCTCCTCTGTCAGACAAATCCTTTCAACTCTGAAGAAGAGCCTTACAAGGGGAAGACACAGCAACCCTTGAGCCGTCCTTTGTGAAATCTAAGGGTACGGCAGCTGGGATGTAAGAACTTCTTTTCCAGGACGTCTAAAGAGCATTTTAAAATGTAACTGTCTTCTTTCTTTACAGATCGAAACGAACGAAATAAACCAGAGCATCGTTCTTCAAGGTATGAATTTATAGTATTTACTAGCTCTGTATAAAGCTTCTCATTTGGAAAATATTGTTTGGAGGGAGTGCAAGTGTCCCTTTTAGAAACACTGTATACTTGAATCCTCTGTAGCACTCAAGCTTCACAAGGGAAATACTGTTCATTCTCTGAACAAAAATTCTTTATAAAATTATTGACTACCTGGAAGACATATTTTATTTTGAGAATTCCTATCAGTGACAGGTATATCTTTGCAAAAAATTATTTTATCCCTGCTTCTTTCCTTATGTGGTTTACTTTCCTCCTTGTTCTTTAATTGGTATTTTTATAAATATGTACTGCTTTTTTCCTAATTATAAAACTAACATGGGCTCATTGTAGAAATTTTTAAATTATTTTTTAAAATATAAAGCATTAAAAAAAACAGCATGTCTTTCATCAGCTAGAAATGGCTGGCTACTGCTAAAAATTTGATATAATTCTTTCTAGATTTTATCAGTGTATATGTATTCCAGTTGAATTCTTTAAGTTCTTGTTAGATAGTTTCAAATGGCTAGGAAGGTTCTATTACTTCAGCCTCTTTCTCATGCTGTCTGAGAGGAGGTCTCACAAGACCTTCACCAGCACTGAAGAGTATTTTTTAAATCCTTGTCAAACTTATATGTGGAAAATTGTCTAACTTCCACTCCTAGGCAAGAATGACAGGCCTGTATTCGATTTTTTAACCCAGTTCTGTGAAGGATTATAATTTTTTAAATACTATTTTCACCTTATTCCACATTCCATCACTTTTTCTTTGCATTTTATATTGTGGGAATTGATAAAGTGGTAATAATACATTCACTGGGTTGAGTGGCCTGGTAAACAAATCCTGATGCTTTTTCAAGGTATCAAACTCTAGAATGCATTGACCGCAGATGAATAAAAATACAAAATCTATGAAAACTCTATTACTTAGAACAGCAATACATTTTGCAGAGATTGTCGATCAGAATAAGTTAGTGAGACCTAATCTGGGAGAAAAATGTAAATGAGTATTTGGGATATAAGGCTGATTTTTTTTTCAGTTGTAATTCACATACATTTAAATTTACTCTTTTTGCTGTCTGAGTCTATGCGTTTTGACAAACACATACAGTTATATAACCACAACCACATTCATAGAAATATGTGTAAGAGTGATTTTTTCATACTTAAAAAAATAATAGAAGGGACTTCCCTGGCAGTCCAGTGGTTAAGACTTTGCCTTCCATTGCAGGGGGATTGGGTTCAATCCCTGGTCGGGGAGCTAAGATTCCCACATGCCTCGCGACCAAAAAACCAAAACATAAGACAGAAGCAATATTGTAACAGATTCAATAAAGACTTTAAAAATGCTCCAATTCAAAAAAAATATTTAAAAAAAATAAATAATAGAAAAAAAGATAGGGACTTACTTCCCTGGCGGTCCAGTGGTTAAGACTCTGTGCTTCCAATGCAGGGGATGCGAGTTTGATCCCAGGTCGGGGAACAAAGATCCCACATGCTTCGTGGCCAAAAAACCAAGATGTAAAACAGAAGCAATATCGTAACAAATTCAATAAAGACTTTAAAAATGGTCCACATCAAAAAAAAAATCTGTAAAAAAAAAGAAAAAGAGACAGTGTAAGAGGACTTTGACAGCGTGCTTGACTGACATAAAGCTGGAAGGGTAAAAAATAATTAGGATGAAAAAAATAATAATAATAATTAGGATGATAAAATCAGGATGCATAAGGCCCTTGACATACCGAAAGTTTAACTGAATTAAGCAGTATGTGTTTTCATTGGAACAAATGTAAATCCTTACACCTAAGGCTGAAGGATCAGTGGGGCATGAGGAGATAGGGGAGATACACCTTAACAATATGTTGGAAAAGATCTCGAGGATTCATAAATTCATCATGAGGGGAGTTCCCTGGTGGCCTAGTGGTTAGGATCCTGGGCTTTCACTGCTGTGGCCCAGGGTCAGTCCCTGGTTGGGGAACCGAGATCCCTCAAAAGCCCCGTGGTGGGGCCAACAACATCAACTAAATAAATAAATTCAGTCATCATGAGTCAAAAATTTCATGTCATTGCCTCCACCTCCCCAGAAATGTCAGCATTGATTTAGTTATGCTGAAAGAACTCTAATGTCCGGTACAAGAAAAGTGGGTAGCTCTAGGCCACACTTTTGATATTGTATCCAATACTGGGTCCACAAGGCCTTAAAAAATTGGCATATGCAGTGGGCTGGCTATGTTGGTATTACTTGGGGAACTTAAGAAAACAGAAACAGAGTCCTGTGATCTACTCCAGAGATTCTCATCCAGTAAGTGTGGAGTGAGTGGATCCTGGGAATCTGTGTATTAAAGAAGTCCTCCAGTGATTCTGATGCAGAGCCAGGTTGGGAACCGCTGGGATAGAAGACCCCAGCTGAGTTGGGACAGGGACTATGAAAGAGACGAGCTGGGTAGAAATCAAAGCTAAGTTGCAGGAAGACTTGTGTAAGAAATTGGGTGAAGTTAGCCTCGGTTTGGAAGTTTGGGGAGGGGTATGGGACAGAAATAACTGGCTCCCAACACCTGGAGGGCTGTATAGAAGAGATTAGCAAAACTGTTCCTCATAAGTGCTGTTCCCTCTAAGAGGAAGCAGGGAGCCTCAGAGGCATGGCTAATTCTAGGTCCTGGGAAGGGGAAAGTACAGGTAAGCTTGGACCCCTAGGGACAGAAAGTCGGAAATGCTCCACTAACGGGGTCATGTCAGAAAGGCCTAGGAGGTAGCTTCAAGAGGCTCCCACTGGCCAAACCTGGGACAATTTGAGTAGCAAAAAAATTTTAAACGATAGTGGATTCTAACACACTGGATTTTTAAAAATCCATGTAGAAGAAGAAATAGAGTCAGAAAATTATCATTTTATAATTCTCAGTGTAATAGTTGATTCAGGCAAAGATCACCAGTGGCTCCTAAAACTTGGGTAAAAAATTGTTGGAGGAGTAGATATTCACACTCCCATAAGATGATATTTAAGTTTTTAATTATCAAGGGGAAAATGTACCTTTTCAATGAAGAGATCTGGTGATCACATTCTTAATCAAGTGGTCAATTTATATACATATCACCACTAGTGAGACAACCTGACGGTACGTGGCTCCAGTGGATGCTTTAGCAGTGTACACAGATATCACTTATATAGTAGTGTTCCTGGCCAAAAAAAAAGGTAATGTTATGAAAAATACAAACAGGCTATAAAAATATTCTAGATTAAAAGAGGCTGTGATTTTTTTAAATCTGGAATTTTAAAATCCAGATTTAAAAAAACAAAAAAAAACACTTTGGGGAATTCTCTGGCGGTCCAGTGGTTAGGGCTCCACGCTTCCACTGCTGAGAGCCTGGGTTCGATCCCTGGTCTGGGAACTAAGATCCCACAAGCCACACAGTGTGGCCAAGAAAAAAATAAAGAATAAAAATAAAATAAAAGAATAAAAAAACCACTGGGGATAATTAAGACAATTTAAGTACGAATTTTATTTTAGGTAATATTTGATTAATATCACTTTGTTTAGGTGTATAGTAGGAAAGCTGTTACGTGGGAGAATGTCCTTATTCTTAGATGTGTGCAGATGTATTAGAGGTGATGCAGGCTTATGTTCGCAGCGTACTCTCAAATAATTGATGAAGGAAAAAAAACAGCAAGAGGTAAAACAGAGTAAATATGGGAAGATATTAATAATTGGTGAACAGATGAGTGTTCATTGTACTGTTTCTTCAACTTTTCTGTAGACTTGAAATTTTCACAATGAAAAGTAGCAGTGGAGGAGAATGGTTCTGTGTGTCTGTGGCATCCCAGAGGGTAGAATATGCGTCTGTGGGTGGAACCTTGAGGGGGTGGATTTCTGCACAATGCAAGGAAAGATTTCCAGGCGTAGCAGGTCAAGGATAGAATGCGCCATTCTGTAGGGGAACATGTCAAGGAAAAGCTGGACAAACTAGTGCTGGGATAAAATAGAAAAGATTGATGCATGGCTAAATCATGATTCTAGGTGGCTCCAGCGCTTGCTCATTCAGTAGCAGATAAATATCCAGTCTCAGGATACAACAGAAAACAAGAAAAAGTCTCCAGCTTCGTGGAGCACAGAGCGCCCATTGTTTGGGATTTACATCCCCAGTCTCTCACGTCAGGATCCAAGTCTTCCTAGTTCTGCTTCAAGCAATGCTTGTGGTACTCGGTCTTCAGCCTCTAATTTATACTTTCAGGTTCTCAAGGACTTTGCTGCTGGTCTTGGTAACCCTACCAATTAGCTTTGTGCCTGGTCCACAATGAGCACTTAATAAATGAATATGGAATAAATGTCAAATGTAGCGCAAAGAGAGAAAGGAAATGCCAGTGGTTTTCCCTTGCAGATTGGAAAGAACCTGACTCTCAAAAGCTCACCCATGACTGTTATTGAATGTTTGTTACTACAGCAGCAAGGAGTAATGCCCTATAAGAAAGGAGAAATGTTTTCCAGGAAGGGCCATCGTTGTCTGTCCAGGGTGTCTGCTGAGATTGGCAGTGACCTCCTCTTCCCCTCCCGTCCTTAGCTGAGCCAGGCCACCCTGCCAGTCCAGCAGTGCATCAAGCAAATTAATACCTGCTGCATCAACAGAGCAGAAAGGAGAAAATATAAATAAAAGTCACTTAATTTTGGTATGTTTTCTGGTTCTCCTCAGGCCACTTGGCAGCAAGAACATGGGCTCAGCGCCCAGCAAGGATAAGAGATGCATTTCTTTGGTTTGTGTTTTTCTAAGGCCAAACGCTCCTATAGCTTTCACAGTGAGAGGTGAATAAATCTGGGACGGCTGCCTGTTCTTTCATTTCAGTGCTGAAATAAGAAGGAAAGTAAAACTCTTGTCAAGTTAAAGTCTTACTAGGTATAGGTCAACACTAAGACCGCAAGCTAAAAAACATCACTAAGGCATTTTCAAGAGGCTTGCTGGGTGTTTTTGATTAGTTTGTTTTGTAGAAATCAGAAATACCTGAATTCTTCTTGTCTTTTCGTTATTAGTTTAAATACACCATTTCCCAAATTGCTGTCCCATGGAACATTCTTTGTGCGATATCAGTTAGGATGCAAGAAGTGAATAATTAGTGCATGCAAAAAGTTTGGAAATGCTGAGTTAAGATAAAATTAGACATATTTCTTTACTGAGAGTCTTTGATATACTGAAGTGCATTATAAAACTCCAAGTGAGAAACTTACTATAAAGGATTTTTAAAATTTGTTTGTATTTGTTACTTCCTTTCCCAGATATCTAGAAAAATGTACTATGGAATGGAAGTTTGGGAAACTAATTGAGAGGGAGGTAAGAGCTAAAGATTATGAAGAAAGTTAAGCCCTGTGGCAATCCGTGCCAGCAATGGAAAATTAGGAACTCTTTTTATCACCCCACCAGCTCTGAATAATAGATCCCAGTGACTTATGGAGGCTGAAAAACCAGCTACTTTGCCTTAAATGCTTTACCAACTACAAGGAAATAACTTATAGCAGGAAAAAAAAAAGGCAGCAAAACAGAGAACCCTTAATCTATTTCTCAAAAATTATCATTTGAGGGCTTCCCTGGTGGCGCAGTGGTTGAGAGTCCGCCTGCTGATGCAGGGGATGTGGGTTCGTGCCCCGGTCTGGGAAGATCCCACATGCCGCGGAGCGGCTGGGCCCGTGAGCCATGGCCGCTGAGCCTGCGCGTCCGGAGCCTGTGCTCCGCAGCGGGAGAGGCCACAACAGTGAGAGGCCCGCGTACCGCAAAAAAAAAAAAAATGATCATTTCAGTATTAGTCTCCCTGGGCTTCCCTGGTGGCGCAGTGGTTGAGAGTCCGCCTGTTGATGCAGGGGACGTGGGTTCGCGCCCCGGTCCGGGAGGATCCCACATGCCGCGGAGCGGCTGGGCCCGTGAGCCATGGCCGTTGAGCCTGCACGTCTGGAGCCTGTGCTACGCAGCGGGAGAGGCCACAACAGTGAGAGGTCCACGTACCGCAAAAAAACAAAAAAATAAAATAAAATAAAAAAATATTAGTCTTCCTAAAGCCTGTCATAATCCCATTTGATACCCATTTATAAAGTTCAATGGAATTTCAGTAAAAATCACAAAATTTTTAAAATATTAGACAAAATGATTCTAAAATTTATAAGGAAGAACAAGAATAACCAAATAACCAAGGAAACTTTAAAGATCAAGACCAGGAGGTAGACTCTTGCAAGTGTTTTGTCAGCAGAGAGACAGGTCAAGGGAACAGGATAGAGAGTCCAGCAAAGACACAGATGGATACGCATGGTTCTGTGTCACATGCTGTGATGGAGTTAGCAGTACAGGTCAGCAGGGAAAGCGGATGTGTCAACAAGTGGTGCAGTTGATTACCCCTATTTAAAAATCTAGATGGAATTTGCTTTATTTTATCCTGTAGGGTAGAATCTAAAGACAAAAGTAAAACATTTTGAAGAAATACATAAGGATATCTTTATGACTTTAGAGTAACGAATGAGTTCTTAGACAAGTACAGACCACAAAGAAAAAGACTGATAAATCTGACTCTGTGAAAACTTTAAACTTATGTACATCGAGACAGCAAAAGCATGTGAAAAGACAAGTCATGACTGCAATGCACATAGGCAACAACAGTTAGTGTCCAACATAAATAAAAAACTATGCATCTGAAAGAAAAAGACAAATAACTCAGTAAAATAGGGGCAGGGAGCTCAGAAAAGATGAAACCTAAGGAGCCAACTAATATTTGAAAAGATTCTTTACCTTGCTACTACTAAGAAGATGTGTTCCATGGGATAATGAGGTACCATTTCACTTCCATTGAGTTGGTACAGGTATCTCAAAGATTGACAGTAACAGTTCTCAGAGGTTGAGAATAATTTGGTATGTCATATTTAGAGTAATTGAGCAATTTCTGGTAAAGCTAGAAATGCCCATACCATACAACCCAGCAGGTGTTATATACCCTAGAGAAATTCTTTCACCTGTGCCAAAGGAACTATGTATAGGAATGTTGAAAGCAGCACTCTTTGGACTGAGGGAACTACAGCTACGTGTGAGAACATACATAAATCTCAGAAACAGAATTTTGGATGATAAAAAGCAAGTTGTAGGGAACTATATCCAATCTCCTCAGATAAACCGTAATGGAAAAGAACATTTAAAAAAAGAATGAGTGGGGGCTTCCCTGGTGGCGCAGTGGTTGAGAGTCCGCCTGCCAATGCAGGGGACACGGGCTCGTGCCCCGGTCCAGGAAGATCCCACATGCCGCGGAGCGGCTGGGCCCGTGAGCCATGGCCGCTGAGCCTGCGCATTCGGAGCCTGTGCTCCGCAACGGGAGAGGCCACAACAGTGAGAGGCCCTCGTACCGCAAAAAAAAAAAAAAAAGAATGTTCAGAAAAAAACATATCAAATACTGCTCCCATTTCATTTCTACTCATAGTCTACTCCTGTAGTTCCCTCTACTCAAAGCACTATTTATTGCTCTGTGGATTTTTATCTCATTTTGTTACCCAAGAGTTAAACAAGTAACACGTGAAAACATTTTTTTAGTAGTATAGAAATATGTGGTGTCTGTCTTTGTTCCACAAGCAACTATTATTAAAGGAGTCTGATGGTTCAGTGTCTATCCTAGTCTGCTTTCTATGCACATACATAGTATATATTCAAATAATATTTACAATAAATGAGGACATATATATATATATGTGTGTAGTGTATATGTATATATGTGTGTGTATATATATTCATATATATATTTATGCCAACTTGCCTTTTCACTTGTATTTTAGAAAGTTTTATCATGCCACTTTCCACTTGCTTGTTTTTTTCAACTGCTACATAGAATTTTCTAGTGTAGTTATATTATTATTTATTTAACCAGTCTTTTATTGGTAGCATTTGGATTGCTTATTGATAGCATAACAGGAATGATGCTGCAGTAAACATCTTTATGTTCATACCTTTGTGTACACGTGTGAGAAAACCTCTTGCTTCTTACAAGATAAATTTTTTACTCAAGTTTCTGTCGAACTCCTATTCTCATTCACACTTAAATTTTGACATTTTATATACCCTACATTTCTGTTTTCTTCGCAAATCTCAGATGGCTTCATGGTGGTTTGGTCCCAGCGCAGGTTCAGTAGGGCCTGTTGAAACCACCGTCCCCATGATGGGCCTGAACTGTCACCCACACAGGGAGGTACGTGAACTCAACGTGAAGAATATTTATAGCACATAGTTTGGTGCACTCACAGTTGATAGTTGAGGATATTAAAACTCATAGCAACCACTTTATCATTAAGAATTTGAAAGGGTCTTAGTTTTCTGCATTGGTACCCTACTGTTGGTCTTATAAAGATGTTTAGGATTTTGACACTTTACCATTATCACATTATGGTTTAAATAGATTAGCTAAAAGCAGAAGATTTAACTTGTTTTTCTCCTTTCTAAATATGTCTATTAAAATGTCATGCTCTGCTGGGCTTCGTTTAACTACTGTCATTCTGTAGCATTTCCCTACCCTTACGTTGATTCCCACACCTCTCTAAACTATAGCTTGTGTGTAATTACTTTCTGGCATTATGTTTTCTAAGCTATAAGAAAAACATTACTTATGCTGTAGCATCTCTAATGCTGTAAACAAGGTGAAAAATTAAAGTGTATGCAGGTTTTGGGGGAAAAAAATCCTTTTGCAATGGGAGATGAGAAAGGATTATTAACATTGTATGTCATTCTACAGAGAATATATACTTTTTATTGTGGTTTTAAGAAATGTGACTTTAGCATTTCCCCCTAGTGTGATGGGAATGAAAATGAAGCATTTATATGGTTTATCAGTTGGGTAATTGAAAAGTTTTATCAGCTGGCCTATCACTGCCCTAGTGCTTAGTGCAGGGGTGGGGGGGCCTCTCTGAAGCTGTTTCAAATTAAACTATCAGCAGGCAGTTAACTTTGGAACAGCAGCTGGTTCTGTGTTTGCTGCTTTTCTCAAAACTGGCAGGGGCGGGCCCCACCACTCCACGGTCCAGGGAGCATGTGGACATCCTGGCCCTTAAATCTTTTCATCCTAATTCTTTTCTCTC
>NW_006785931.1:432922-451287 GCF_000442215.2 Lipotes vexillifer
TCTTTCCCTTGGGTTATATTTTATATTAGTTCTTTACTTTTCTGCAGTATAATTTAGAAGCAGTTATTTACACAGTTCTACAAAATCTATATTAAATAGCCTTTAGTTGAATGAACTTTGTATACATCTTTGTGGATCTGCCCTTAGGTTATGATTTTACCACGATTTATAAATATCCTTGTACAGCTGGACTTTAATTTTTTATTTTAATTTTTTATTTAAGTGCTTTCCCTTACTGGCAGAGCATGATCACATTTTTCAGTGTGTGTATTGAATAGGACTATAAACTATGAAAGTGTACTAACTAATTCCTGGAAGCATCTTAGTGTGGACAGAATTCCTAAACAGTCATTCAGAAGCCCAATCACCTGCTGTCTCGTTAACAGTAAACTACTGTTGATCAAAATTCAGTCTTGTTTCATACATAAAACCTTCCTTATTTTCTTTTTTTTAAATTGAAGTATAGTTGATTTACAATATTGTGTTAATTTCAGGTGTACAGCAAAGTGATTCAGTTATATATATGTATTTATATGTATTTTTTTCAGATTGTTTCCCATTATAGGCTATGACAGGGTATTGAATATAGTTCCCTGTGCTATACAGCAAATACTTGTTGCTTATCTATTTTATGTATGGTGGTGTGTACCTTTTAATCCTATACTCCTAGTTTGTCTTTCCTCTCCTCTCTTTACCCTTTGATAACCATAAGTTTGTTTTCTATGTCTGTAAGTCTATTTCCGTTTTGTATATAGATTCATTTGTATTATTTTCTCGATTCCACATATAGGTGATATATAATACTTGTCTTTCTCTCTGACTTAATTTCATTTAGTACAATATTCTCAAGATCCATCCATGTTGCTGCAAATGCAATATTTTGTTCTTTTTATAGCTGAGTAACATTCCATTGTGTATATATACCATATCTTCTTAAACCAATCATCTGTTAATGGGCCTTGGGCACTTCCATACCTTGGCTATTGTAAATAACGCTGCTGTGAACATTGTGGGGCATGTATCCTTTTGAATTAGTTTTCATCTTTTCCAGATATGGAATGGAATTGCTGGATCATACAGTAGCTGTAGTTTTAGGTTTTTAAGGAACCTCCATACTGTCATGAAACCATTCTTGAAACCAGAAATCAGGCCTGCTCCCAAAAATATAATTTCAGGGTTGAGGACTTCCTTTTTGATGAGGGGCTCCTCTGGACACCAAATCAGAGCATTCGGTTCTGCACCATGACAAGTTTTTGTCACTTTCCATCTCGTTCCAGTTGTAGAGCAGCTCTCAGGAGATGCAGAGTGAGCCTGCCCACCCTTGTACAACACTTCTGCTGATAAATGCAGCAAAAATAAGGCAGGTCTGCCAAAGAAGGACTTTGTGTAATTCTCTCTCGTTTTGAAAGGAGAATTGAGAATGAGTACCCTTTGATAGTTAAGAAAATAAAAGAATAGAAGGAAAGTATAGATTGTCTGAATGCTTCAGAGTAACACTGTGTCTAAAATACAAACATCCCATCAATTGTAAACCTGTTTTCTAGAGATAAAATTGTCCCTGGCTGCACTGCCTTGTGTAGACAGTCCAGGGATGTTATCACGGAATGACAGGCAGGCCTTAAAGTTTATCACCATCTCTTGCCCAGTAGTTTCTCTTTGGTTACAGATTCCAGAGAGAAGCTGTAAGTAGAAAAAGTCCTTATACGCTGAATTGCACGCTTCGGAATTTTTTTTTTTTTAATTATTTAGCTTTGGGGTTGGTCGGAGCATATATATTGATTAACGCTGCCCAGGTATGCTGATGAACAAGCAGAAAGAGTCCAGCTCTAGCAGGAGTTTTAAAGAAAGAAGCAGGGATAGTGTGGTCTCAGAGGAAGAGAGCTTGTGTAAGAAACTACCTTATTTCCAGCGCTGCATGAAGTTCAGGTGTACTTCCTGTTTGTGGGAATTCCTGAGATAACCTTGTATACTCATAATGAAAATTCCTTTTATTTAATTCAAGTTGAAAGGGTTTCAGTTGCTTTTAACCTCGCGAGTTAATATAATATCATTAGAAGGAATATCAACAATACTGTAATTTAGAAATGAAAATCACATACTTACATTGGCTTTAGGACTAGCCCAGACTATAGCCTTGATTCTAGGATTTACTTCCACAGAGGTTAGGGTACCATGAGTATATTGACCAAATCCCTGCCATACAATATATTGTGTGAAGAAGAAAATGTATTGCTTGTCTTATGAACACTGACAGCAGATCTATGCCTTGGTGAGTAATAGAAGGCTTTACTGTTTTGTCTTCTACAACAAAAGGCCAAAAAACAAAACAAAACAAAACACCCCTCTTTTATTTTATTTTAGTTTTTTTAATATCTTTATTGGAGTATAATTGCTTTACAGTGGTGTGTTAGTTTCTGCTTTATAACAAAGTGCATCAGTTGTAAATATACATACGTCCCCCTATCTCTTCCCTCTTGCGTCCCCCTCCCTCCCACCCTCCCTATCCCACCCCTCTAGGTGGTCACAAAGCACCAAGCTGATCTCCCTGTACTATGCAGCTGCTTCCCACTAGCTAGCTGTTTTACGTTTGGTAGTGTATATATGTCCATGCCACTCTCTCACTTTGTCCCAGCTTACCCTTCCCCCTCCCCATATCCTGAAGTCCATTCTCTAGTACGTCTGTGTTTTTATTCCCGTCTTGCCACTAGGTTCTTCATGACCCTTTTTTTTCTTTTTTTAGATTCCATATATATGTGTTAGCATATGGTATTTGTTTTTCTCTTTCTGACTTACTTCACTCTGTATGACAGACTCTAGGCACATCCACCTCACTACAAATAACTCAATTTCGTTTCTTTTTATGGCTGAATCATATTCCATTGTATATATGTGCCACATCTTCTTGATCCATTCATCTGTTGATGGACACTTAGGTTGTTTCCATGTCCTGGCTATTGTAAACAGAGCTGCAATGAACATTGTGGTGCATGACTCTTTTTGAATTATGGTCTTTCAGGGTATATGCCCACTAGTGGTATTGCTGAGTCGTATGGTAGTTCTATTTTTAGTTTTTTAAGGAACCTCCATACTGTTCTCCATAGTGGCTGTATCATTTAACATTCCCACCAACAGTGCAAGAGGGTTCCTTTTCCTCCACACCCTCTCCAGCATTTATTGTTCGTAGATTTTTTGATGATGGCCATTCTGACTGGTGTGAGATGATATCTCATTGTAGTTTTGATTTGCATTTCTTTAATGATTAGTGATGTTGAACATTCTTTCATGTGTTTGTTGGCAATCTGTATATCTTCTTTGGAGAAATGTCTGTTTAGGTCTTCTGCCCATTTTTGGATTGGGTTCTTCGTTTTCTTGATATTGAGCTGCATGAGCTGCTTGTAAATTTTGGAGGTTAATCCTTTGTCAGTTGCTTCATTTGCAAATATTTTCTCCCATTCTGAGGGTTGTCTTTTGGTCTTGTTTATGGTTTCCTTTGCTGTGCCAAAGCTTTGAAGTTTCATTAGGTCCCATTTGTTTATTTTTGTTTTTATCTCCATTACTCTAGGAGGTAGTTCACAAAGGATCTTGCTGTGATTTATGTCATAGAGTGTTCTGCCTATGTTTTCCTCTAAGAGTTTGATAGTGTCTGGCATTACATTTAGGTCTTTAATCCATTTTTTTTAACATCTTTATTGGGGTATAATTGGTTTACAATGGTGTGTTAGTTTCTGCTTTATAACGAAGTGAATCAGTTATACATATACATATGTTCCCATATCTCTTCCCTCTTGCGTCTCACTCCCTCCCACCCTCCCTATCCCACCCCTCCAGGCGGTCACAAAGGACCAAGCTGATATCCCTGTGCCATGCGGCTGCTTCCCACTAGCTATCTACCTTACGTTTGGTAGTGTATATATGTCCATGCCTCTCTCTTGCTTTGTCACAGCTCACCCTTCCCCCTCCCCATTTCCTCAAGTCCGTTCTCCAGTAGGTCTGTGTCTTTATTCCTGTCTTATCCCTAGGTTCTTCATGACATATTTTTTTATTAAATTCCATGTATATGTGTTAGAATACGGTATTTGTCTTTCTCTTTCTGACTTACTTCACTCTGTAGGACAGACTCTAGGTCTATCCACCTCATTACAAATAGCTCAATTTCGTTTCTTTTTATGGCTGAGTAATATTCCATTGTATATATGTGCCACATCTTCTTTATCCATTCATCCGACGATGGGCACTTAGGTTGTTTCCATCTCCGGGCTATTGTAAATAGAGCTGCAATGAACATTTTGGTACATGACTCTTTTTGAATTATGGTTTTCTCAGGGTATATGCCCAGTAGTGGGATTGCTGGGTCATATGGTAGTTCTATTTGTAGTTTTTTAAGGAACCTCCATACTGTTCTCCATAGTGGCTGTGTCAATTCACATTCTCACCAGCAGTGCAGGAGTGTTCCCTTTTCTCCACACCCTCTCCAGCATTTATTGTTCGTAGATTTTTTGATGATGGCCATTCTGACTGGTGTGAGATGATATCTCATTGTAGTTTTGATTTGCATTTCTCTAATGATTAATGATGTTGAGCATTCTTTCATGTGTTTGTTGGCAGTCTGTATATCTTCTTTGGAGAAATGTCTATTTAGGTCTTCTGCCCATTTTTGGATTGGGTTGTTTATTTTTTTGTTATTGAGCTGCATGAGCTGCCTGTAAATTTTAGAGATTAATCCTTTGTCAGTTGATTCATTTGCAAATATTTTCTCCCATTCTGAGGGCTGTCTTTTGGTCTTGTTTATGGTTTCCTTTGCTGTGCAAAAGCTTTGAAGTTTCATTAGGTCCCATTTGTTTATTTTTGTTTTTATCTCCATTACTCTAGGAGATGGGTCAAGAAGGATCTTGCTGTGATTTATGTCATAGAGTGTTCTGCCTATGTTTTCCTCTAAGAGTTTGATAGTTTCTGGCCTTACATTTAGGTCTTTAATCCATTTTGAGCTTATTTTTGTGTATGGTGTTAGGGAGTGATCTAATCTCATACTTTTACATGTACCTATCCAATTTTCCCAGCACCACTTATTGAAGAGGCTGTCCTTTCTCCACTGTATATTCCTGCCACCTTTATCAAAGATAAGGTGACCATATGTGCATGGGTTTATCTCTGGGCTTTCTATCCTATTCCATTGATCTATCTTTCTGTTTTTGTGCCAGTACCATACTGTCTTGATTACTGTAGCTTTGTAGTATAGTCTGAAGTCAGGGAGCCTGATTCCTCCAGCTCCATTTTCCTTTCTCAAGATTGCTTTGGCTATTCAGGGTATTTTGTGTTTCCATACAAATTGTGAAATTTTTTGTTTTACTTCTGTGAAAAATGCCATTTGTGGTTTGATAGGGATTGCATTGAATCTGTAGATGGCTTTGGGTAGTATAGTCATTTTCACAATATTGATTCTTCCAATCCGAGAACTTGGTATATCTCTCCATCTATTTGTATCATCTTTAATTTCTTTCATCAGTGTCTTATAATTTTCTGCATACAGGTCTTTTGTCTCCTTAGGTAGATTTATTCCTAAATATTTTATTCTTTTTGTTGCAGTGGTAAATGGGAGTGTTTTCTTAATTTCATTTTCAGATGTTTCATCATTAGTGTATAGGAATGCAAGAGATTTCTGTGCATTAACTTTGTATCCTGCTACTTTACCAAATTCATGATTAGCTCTAGTAGTTTTCTGGTAGCATCTTTAGGATTCTCTATGTATATTATCTTGTGATCTGCAAACAGTGACCATTTGGATTCCTTTTATTTCTTTTTCTTCTCTGATTGCTGTGGTAAAACTTCCAAAACTATGTTGAATAATAGTGGTGAGAGTGGGGAACCTAGTCTTGTTCCTGATCTTAGTGGAAATGGTTTCATTTTTTCACCATTGAGGACGATGTTGGCTGTGGGTTTGTCATATATGGCCTTTATTATGTTGAGGAAAGTCCCTCTATGCCTACTTTCTGGAGGGTTTTTATCATAAATGGTGTTTATATTGTCGAAAGCTTTCTCTGCCTCTATAGAGATGATCATATGGTTTTTCCCCTTCAGTTTGTTAATATGGTATATCGCATTGATTGATTTGCGTATATTGAAGAATCCTTGTGTTCCTGGAATAAACCCCTCTTGATCATGGTGTATGATCCTTTTAATGTGCTGTTGGATTCTGTTTGCTAGTATTTTTTGAGAATTTTTGCATCTGTGTTCATCAGTGATATTGGCCTGTAGTTTTCTCTCTTTGTGACATCTTTGTCTGGTTTTGGTATCAGGGTGAAGGTAGCCTCGTAGAATGAGTTTGGGAGTGTTCCTCCCTCTGCTATATTTTGGAAGAGTTTGAGAAGGATAGATGTTAGCTCTTCTCTAAATGTTTGATAGAATTCCCCTGTGAAGCCATCTGGTCCTGGGCATTTGTTTGTTGGAAGGTTTTTAATCACAGTTTCAATTTCAGTGCTTGTGGTTGGTCTGTTCATATTTTCTATTTCTTCCTGGTTCAGTCTCAGAAGTTTGTGCATTTCTAAGAATTTGTCCATTTCTTCCAGGTTGTCCATTTTATTGGCATATAGTTGCTTGTAGTAATCTCTCACGGTCCTTTGTATTTCTGCAGTGTCAGTTGTTACTTCTTCTTTTTCTTTTCTAATTCTATTGATTTGAGTCTTCTCCCTTTTTTTCTTGATGAGTCTGGCTAATGGTTTATCAACTTTATCTTCTCGAAGAATCAGCTTTTAGTTTTATTGATATTTGCTATCGTTTCCTTCATTTCTTTTTCATTTATTTCTGATCTGATCTTTATGATTTCTTTCCATCTGATAACTTAGGGGATTTTTGGTTCTTCTTTCTCTCATTGCTTCAGATGTAAGGTTGGGTTTATTTGAGATGTTTCTTGTTTCTTAAGGTAGGATTGTATTGCTATAAACTTCCCTCTTAGAACTGCTTTTGCTACATCCCATAGGTTTTGGGTCGTCATGTTTTCATTGTCATTTGTTTCTAGGTATTTTTTGATTTCCTCTTTGATTTCTTCATTGATCTCTTGGTTATTAAGTAATGTGTTGTTTAGCCTCCATGTGTTTGTATTTCTTACAGATTTTTTCCTGTAATTGATATCTAGTCTCATGGCATTGTGGTCAGAAAAGATACTTGATATGATTTCAGTTTTCTTAAATTTACCAAGGCTTGATTTGTGACCCAAGATATGATCTATCCTAGAAATGTTCCATGAGCACTTTAGAAGAATGTGTATTCTGTTGTTTTGGATGGAATGTCCTATAAATATCAATTAAGTCCATCTTGTTTAATGTATCATTCAAAGCTTGTGTTTCCTTATTTATTTTCATTTTGGATGATCTGTCCATTGGTGAAAGTTGGGTGTTAAAGTCCCCTACTATGATTGTGTTATTGTTGATTTCCCCTTTTATGGCTGTTATTATTTGCCTTATGTATTGAGGTGCTCCTATGTTGGGTGCATAAATATTTTCAATTGTTATATCTTCTTCTTGGATTGATCCCTTGATCATTATGTAGTGTACTTCTTTGTCTTTTGTAATAGTCTTTATTTTAAAGTCTGTTTTGTCTGATATGAGAATTGCTACTCCCTCTTTCTTTTGATTTCCATTTGCATGGAATATCTTTTTCCATCCCCTCACTTTCAGGCTGTATGTTTCCCTAGTTCTGAAGTGGGTGTCTTGTAGACAGCATATATATGGGTCTTGTTTTTGTATCCATTCAGCCAGTCTGTGTCCTTTGGTTGGAGCATTTAATCCATTTACATTTAAGGTAATTATTGATATGTATGTTCCTATTCCCATTTTCTTAATGGTTTTGGGTTTGTTATTGTAGGTCTTTTCCTTCTCTTGTGTTTCCTGCCTAGAGAAATTCCTTTAGCATTTGTTGTAAAGCTGGTTTGGTGTTGTTGAATTCTCTTAGCTTTTGCTTGTCTGTAAAGGTTTTAATTTCTCCGTCAAACCTGAATGAGATCCTTGCCGGGTAGAGTAATCTTGGTTGTAGGTTTTTCTCCTTTATCACTTTAAATATGTCCTGCCACTCCCTTGTGGCTTGGAGAGTTTCTGCTGAAAGATCAGCTGTTAACCTTATGGGGATCCCCTTGTATGTTATTTGTTGTTTTTCCCTTGCTGCTTTTAATATTTTTTCTTTGTACTTAATTTTTGATAGTTTGATTAATATGTGTCTTGGCGTGTTTCTCCTTGGATTTATCCTGTATGGGTCTTTCTGTGCTTCCTGGACTTGATTAACTATTTCCTTTCCCACATTAGGGAAGTTTTCCACTGTAATCTCTTCAAATATTTTCTCAGTCCCTTTCTTTTTCTCTTCTTCTTCTGGGACACCTATAATTCTAATGTTGGTGCATTTAATGTTGTCCCAGAGGTCTCTGAGCCTGTCCTCAATTCCTTTCATTCTTTTTTCTTTATTCTGCTCTGCAGTAATTATTTCCACTATTTTATCTTCCAGGTCACTTATCCGTTCTTCTGCCTCAGTTATTCTGCTACTGATCCCTTCTAGAGAATTTTTCATTTCATTTATTGTGTTCTTCACTGTTTGTTTGCTCTTTAGTTCTTCTAGGTCCTTGTTAAATGTTTCCTGTATTTTCTCTATTGTATTTCCAAGATTTTGGATCATCTTTACTTTCATTATTCTGAATTCTTTTTCAGGTAGACTGCCTACTTCCTCTTCATTTGTTAGGTCTGGTGGGTTTTTACTTTGCTCCTTCATCTGCTGTGTATTTCTCTGTCTTCTCATTTTGCTTAACTTATTTTGTTTGGGTTCTCCTTTTCACAGGCTGCAGGTTCATAGTTCCCGTTGTTTTTGGTGTCTTTCCCCAGTGGCTAAGTTTGGTTCAGTGGGTTCTGTAGGCTTCTTGGTGGAGGGGACTAGAGCCTGTGTTCTGGTGGTTGAGGCTGGATCTTGTCTTTCTAGTGGGCTGGTCCACGTCTGGTGGTGTGTTTTGGGGTGTCTGTGGCCTTATTGTGATTTTAGGCAGCCTCTCAGCTAATGGATAGCGTTGTGTTCCTGTTTTGCTAGTTGTTTGGTATAGGGTGTCCAGCACTGTAGCTTGCTGGTCATTGAGTGGAGCTGGGTCTTGGCGTTGAGATGGAGATCTGTGGGAGATTTTCGCCGTTTGATATTATGTGGAGCTGGGAGGTCTCTTGTGGAGCAGTGTCCTGAACTTGGTTCTCCCACCTCAGAAGCACAGCCCTGACACCTGGCTGGAGCACCAAGAGCCTGTCATCCACACGGCTCAGAATAAAAGGGAGGAAAAAAAGAAAGAAAGAAAGAAAGAAAGAAGGAAAGAAAGAAGATAAAATAAAATAAAATGATGTTATTAAAATAAAAAATAATTATTAAAAAGAAAATTTTTTAAGTAATAAAGAAAAAAAGAAAGAAATTAAGGAGAGAGCAACCAAACCAAAACACAAATCCACCAATGATAACAAGTGCTAAAAACTATAGTAAAAAAAAAAAGAAAAAAGGACAGACAAAACCCTAGGACAAATGGTAAAAGCAAAGCTCTATACACAAAATCACACACAGAAGCTTACACATACACACTCACAAAAAGAGAAAAAAGGAAAAAAGTATATATATCGTTGCTCCCAAAGTCCACCTCCTCAATTTGGGACGATTCGTTGTCTATTCAGGTATTCCACAGATGCAGGGTACATCGAGTTGATTGTGGAGATTTAATCTGCTGCTTCTGAGGCTAACACCCCTCTTTAATGTAGGATTTCCTAAAACACAAAATACAGCCAGACCCATGAATTTTCAAACATTTATTTGCATATACTTCTTGACATTTTATATATTATGAATAAATCCTAGAAGTGCTGAAAGTCTTAAGTAATTTTCTAATACTCTTCAAGACACCTTCCCCTTTCCTCTGATTTTAAACCTTCCACCCATGGAGAGTCAGTGAAAGAAGACAAGTTCTCAAGGTTCCTTGGTAATTGATTCACAATTCTTACTTATTTAAGTGTTTTTTTGGTGATTTCCTCTCAATGTTCGGCTGTAGGTGAGGCAGTGATAAACAGTAGGTAAGAAATCAGGCTCTGGGACCAGACCATCAAAGTTTAAATCCTGGCTTCATCATTTGCAAGCTGTGAGACCTTGAATGTTTAAATTACATAAACTCTTTTCTCATCTGTAAAATTGGGATAACAGTAGTACATTCCTCTAAGGGTGGATGTGGGGATTTAAGTGAGTTAAAAGATGTAAGGCATTAGAGCAGTGCTCAATAAGGTTGGCTATTATTACCATTGTAATGGATGTTATCAACTCCAATGTCCTTCATTCCAGGTGGATTAAGTAATTGATTCTTATTAAGTGGAATTTAAATTGGGATCTTGGAGTTTTTTAAGTTTCATATTGAAAAAAAATTTAGAGTAGAAGGTAGAATAGAGATCATCCAGTCAAAGTATATGATAGATGAGGAAACTGACATTACGGTTATGCTCAGAGTAGTGGCATGGCTGTAACTGGACCTCGGACCTCTGAACTCTTCTCACGGTCCACTCTCTGTGTCTGACAACTATCAGGATCCTTGGTCCTGAGCCCTACATGCCCTGTGTCTCCAGGAATTCACTTGTAGCATTAATGCTATCAGATGCTTTATGTACAAGGGTGGATCACCTCTTCCCTCTTCTGTTTGGCCCTTACTTGCATAGAGTAGAGACTTGATCTTGGTATTTTTTTATAATAGTGATTGTTGAGAATATAGCCTTCAGATCTCCCATAGGTTTGTTCTGCTTAAGTCTGAGGCAAAACCACGACTTGCATTTAGGGTAGGCCTCATGTTGGGAAAGGATTGTGACTTAAAAAAAAAAATCTCCATGAAACATCAATGAATGCAAATTTGATATCAAACAAATGGATTGGGGTTGCTGTATGATGATATATTTGAAATTGGGATTCACTTATATTCAACCAGTAGTTATTGTGTGTGATAAGCATTTATAGGGCATTGAGGTAGTTTTATACGAAATCTGGGGAATTGGAACCCTAAAAAATAATCTACGGAAATTTTGCCCCTCCCTGATTTACCTTACACTCTTAAGGTTAGCAGTCTTTCTGTCTTCCTTTTACTAGTACTTCTCTTCTCTGTAAAACAGCACTCCAGATGTTCCTTCTAGTGGTGCTAGCCAAAGTGGCGAGCCCCATGATTGGGCCTTCTTGACCTCACTCCTCAAGAAGTTACAGCAATTCAGTATTAGCACAGTGAGCAGTTTTTATTCTACTTTACCAGATAATCTAAGATAAAATGGTCAAGGCTGAATCACTTCAATAAGAGAAAGGTCACTATTCTTATACGAAGTCCTAGTTTGAAAACAAACGTTTCTAAGGAAATGTTAGATGTAAAAGGGAATATGAGTACAGTCTTTATGTTAAAATTTTAAAATGGGGCCTAAAGTCATTATCTGCAACGTTTTGATATCCAGGGACAAAAAGAAACAAACAAACTGACCAACTAAAGACTGCTTCCTAATTACTTCGGCATAGTTCTATCTAGAGCACAGATCACCCTGCATGATAGTTCATCATTATACGTTTAATACGTCTCACTCCCCACCTGAAGGCACTTGTTCATCTTTGTATCTCCAGGTTTGGTACATGACAGATGATCAGTTAGTGTTTCCCAACTTGAGAAGAGATACTTTCAAATGAACTAGAAACAATTCGAAATCTGAGGATCTCAAGAAGTGTACTTCGTTTTGAGGCTGCTTGCAAAAGTAAATAAATGATGTAGAAAACGCTTTCTGATTTGTACTCGTGTCGGTTGTCTCCACACACTGCTGTTTTCTCCGGCTGCTGAAATCCTCCAGAGGCCCTGCTGCCCCACCGCCAAGCATAGTCCCACATCAGCAAACTTTCTGGTAGAGGTGCTGGTGGGAACGAAGAGGGAACCTTTGATGTTCCTGTCCCGGGAATCCTACCCCGTCTTTCTTAGACCCTTGCCATCAGGGTTGTGGCTTGTGGGAATGAGGTGAGAAACATGTCTTAGATTCTAACCCCACCATCGGTAGTTATGTTTCTTTCCTCTTTTGTCTCCATCTCCTTCTTTCTTCTTTTCTTGAAATTCCAGGAAGAACCCTAAGTATCGTTGGACTGGGTTCAACTCAGACTGAAACAGTGGTACATCTCTCCCAGGAAAACTATGGCCCCAGTTTTAACAGAGTGTTTGTCTAGAAGCAAAATGTGTAATATTATCACACCACCTTCAGGTGTGTGGGGGGCTTTCCTCTTTTTGCAGCTCCATCAAAGCAGGAATATTTGCTACCTAGATAGGTGGGATGTATAGGTGGTAGGAGTTACTAAATAATGTATCTTCTTTTTTAAAAGTAACATCATTAAGAAAAAACAGGTCTGTCTACCCGTCCATCTGCCTTTCTGTCCACCCACCTACCTGTCCATCCATCTGTCCATCCACACATTCATTTCAGTTGATTCCCGTTGTCAGGAATGCTTGTAACAGGAGGGGCCATGGCCCAGGAAACAATTGACGTATCTTATAGGCATTCTTAAGGTGACATAGGCATTGGTGGCAGGTGAGCAGGTTGTCCCTGGAGCCCCTGGAAGTTTGAGTTAGGACTGGATTGTTGTGCTAAGCCCATTCTAGAAATGCCAGCCCTGGACTAGCTGGGAGCTTGAGGAGTGGTTCTGGCTTTGGCTGCTGCAAGGAGGTAGATGTGACTCTTCCTATCTGCACCGTCTTGCCACTCAGAACCCATTTTATTATTTTTTAAAGTTTGATTATACTTTACCATCTCTTTCAATTGCTTTTTATTTGAATTGACATTCCCGATTTGTTTTATATTTGCAATATTATTTTTTAAAGGATATCTGGAGATGTCCTTAGGTTGTCCCACACTTCCTAATGCAGATTAAAATTGCCTGATTAAAAGAAAAAAAGAAAAGGAGCTTACCTGTTTACTTTTCTGTCTTTTCCACTAAACTATAAGCTCTTTGAATGTGGGGCTCACCATTTTTATTCTTATCCTCAGCACCTAGGAGAATCTCTGGAACGTAGAGCACACTGAGGACGTAATAGTTACACTAATGATTTTTAAACTCTAGATGCTCATGTTCATTTAATTTGATTATTAACTCCCTCTTTTAAATTTTCATGCTGGAGCAATAGGGGTTTGTAAAATATATAGATCATTTTCTTTTTGTAAACTGTTTTGAAGTTGTATGCATGCTGTTATCCATACTAGGATTCTGGGGGATTTTCACCCCATAATGGCATTTAGGTTTGACCTTAGCCTGCTACTTCCATAAAGTGATTCATTATCTGATGGTTTGAATGTAATTTTAATAATTATAAAGTCATGACTTTGATATAAACTGGTCACTTTTTTTGCTTTTTGCCATAACAAATCTTTTTTTAAAATAAATTACAAAAGTAATCATTTTCATTACATAAAACTTGGAAAATACAGAGATACAGGTAGATAACAAATCATATGCAGTGGTGTCCTGATTAATGTTCAACAACCAGCTAAGTGTAATTGCAGTATGAATGTTGGTTGATACTTTTGTTTATATAAATAAGATGACAGTGAAACAAGCAAAACATAGTTCAGAATTTCCACCCATTTTGTCAGTGACCTGAGCAAATTTTTTGCTGATTCAGATAATAGTTTTCAAATACTGGAAGACTGTTTCCTCAATATTGGGGGATGTTCCTTATGGAACAGCTACAAACACAACATACTTTTATTTTGAATCTGCATTATTAACATTTTATCCATCACTTTCTTTAGTCTAGACACTCAGTAAAATGATAAATTCAACCCTGGTTTGCCAACCTTTGCGGTGTAAATACTCCCACCTTGGCCAACATGACACCACTGATGATGAATTGGAAAAAGTTGCACAGTAGCACATCATTATTGTAGTATTTCCACCATTCAGAAATGATAGGCATATGTCATCTCAAGAGCATAGATAATAGTGAAATGTAGTAAAATAATTAGGAGATGATAAGTTTTGAGTATTTATTACCTTTTTTATGTGATTTATTTGCTTGTAAGTTTATATAATTTAAATAAGTTTATATAATTTTTAATAATGGCTATGTTTAAAAAACTGGCCTGTAGAATTTCTGAAAATTTAATTGTCAGCTTTCATGAGCCAGTATGAGCCGTCTCCAGCACACTGCTGGGTAGATGTGTTCTCACTTTTCTTGTATAAATATAAAATATAAATATATAAATTATATATGTGTATATATAATGTGGGTATATATATAATATGTATATGTGTATATATATGGCTTTTTAGGTAAGATTTAAAAAATAAGATTGAATATCACACTGAATATTCAGTTTGGGGATCTGATTATCTACCTTATAGAAGTAAATTCTGTACTGGTCACACTCTGTTGCTTTGCCACAGACTGTACTTTAGGCCATTTCACTGTGGTATAGCTGGTCACAAGGCAGACTGGGTGAGAATGGCTGAATACAACGCCTCTCCTCTCCAGTGTGGGAGGGAAGAGGAAAGAATGAATGGGGAGGGGACCCCAGAAATCTGAGTAGCAGGCCGGTTATATCACGGTGTCGCACTGGTGTGGGCTGCTCATTCCTCAGGCAGAGTCCTTCTCTTGAGAGCCTGGGCTCATCCACATTCTATATAGCTGGACCCCATCCCTGCCATTCTCTCCTGTGTTCTCTTCGGCATTTTCTTGCTTCCCTCCTTTCTGCTGCTTTCTAGTGCTTATAGCAGGCAGATTTACTCTCTCTGAATCTTTTAAAATGTCCTGTAAAGATAGAACTGCTGGGACTTCCATGGCGGTCCAGTGGTTAAGACTTCGCCTTCCAGTGCAGGGGGTGCAGGTTCGATCCCTGGTCGGGAAGCTAAGATTCCACATGCCTCGCGGCCAAAAATCCAAAACATAAAACAGTAGCAGTATTGTAACAAATTCAATAAAGGCTTTAAAAAATGGTCAACATTAAAAAAAAAAACTTAAGAAAAAATAGAACTGCTAGTTTGGGGGCAGTTGTACTCGGTGTCTGCAGTCTTCATCAACAGTCATATCCTTCAATGAAGGTATCTTCAGATATCTAATGTGTATCCTAAAACCTGTTTTTCTGTGGGCTCCCTAATCTAGCGATTTACTACACCTGTTAGGTAATTTCATGTAACTCTTAGTAGTCATCATTTTAAATGCCTTTAAAGTCTTTTGGCTGCCAAATATGTTCTTGTTTTACAATGAAAAAGATTTCCAGTGGCTTTGCAGAAACTAGATATTAGCTGGTAGGTGCGCTGCTTGCAATCCTTATTGTAATGGAGAAGTTGTTGAATATTGCAGTAAACGTTTTCATGCCTACCCGCTGCTGAAGTTCTGTTCCAGTTCCTAGAGGAGAACAAATCTGCATGTTTGTTGTTAGAATGAGCTCAGCTATCTCCGTGTTCTCTTTTACAATTCTTAGTCAAAGTTTTAAGCTTTAACAGAAACTCTGAGGACTGCCAGCTTTTGAAGTACTTGGTTAAATGATTTTTTTAATGTATTTGTTTTTATTAGCAAAACAAAAGCCTTTTTAGGCCTTCAATATATAAAATTACATTGATCAGATTTTTCTGTTTTGTATGTTTATTGCTTCATTATTATTTCCTCCACCATTGATTGAGCCTATTTTATTCTGGCTTAGACATCACTGAGATTTGGTGAAAAGATAGAAATGTAATGCTGTAGGAAACTATAAAAGGGTAAAAGGAAAGACTTAGCAACCTAAAACCTTTGATCTAGAAATTACAAAGCTAAGAAATGCGTGGCTACGACATTCACTTTTAAAAGAGATTTTTAAAAAAGTATTGGTCTAGAAAAATCTTGTAGTGCCTTATAACAAATAATTTATGCATTTTTATTAATAACATTTAAACCTAGCTTTTAAAAAATATCTGCCTCACTACTTCAAATAAAAAATGGAGCCAACATTTTAGAAATAATATCTTTGTAAAGTTTTAAAGTCAAGGTTTCAAACTGACCTAATTTTCTATCTTATTGGAAGCATCACTTAACTGATATTTTGATCAGTTTCAGATGCTTAAAATATATATTTGTTTTTGCAATGAAAAATAGCAAAACTGCCTTGCGGCAGTTTTATTTTCATCCCATAAAGAATGGAGAGGGGACTTTCCTGGTGGCACAGTGGTTAAGAATTTGCCTGCCAATGCAGGGGACAGGGTTTCCAGCTCTGGTCTGGGAAGATCCCACATGCTGCGGAGCAACTAAGCCCATTCGCCACAGCTGCTGACCCTGCACTCTACAGTCTGCGAGCCACAGCTGCTGAGCTCGAGAGCCACAACTACTGAAGCCCGCGCACCTAGAGCCCATGCTCCGCAACAAGAGAAGCCACTGCAATGAGAAGCCCGCACACCACAACGAAGAGTAGCCCCCGCTCACCGCAACTAGAGAAAGACTGCACGCAGCAACAAAGACCCAACGCAGCCAAAAATAAATAAATAACTAAATAATGGAGAAACACGAAATCATGTTTCTCACCCTTTTTCTTTCCCTGCTGCCTTCTACTAAACCCACTGTTTTTTCATATGCTATTATTAATAGTAAGATTTCATTTTTTACAAGAGGATAACTACAGTGGTTAATTGAGATGAATTTGATCTCATTTGAAAACTACCACATGCTGAGGTTAAGGCATCTTCCCAAATATTCATATGCCTGCACACACCCCTTTGTTTGGAACATATTTAAAGAAGATGTTGGGGGTAGGAGTTTATTAATTTTATTTATTTATTTTTGCTGTGTTGGGTCTTCGTTTCTGTGCGAGGGCTTTCTCTAGTTGTGGCAAGTGGGGGCCACTCTTCATTGCGGTGCACGAGCCTGTCACTGTTGTGGCCTCTTCCGTTGCATAGCACAGGCTCCGGATGCCCAGGCTCAGTAGTTGTGGCTCACGGGCCTAGTTCCTCCGTGGCATGTGGGATCCTCCCAGACCGGGGCTCAAACCCGTGTCCCCTGCATTAGCAGGCAGATTCTCAACCACTGCGCCACCAGGGAAGCCCTTTGGTACCGATTTTGATTGCCCACGTCATCAGGAGGCACCAGGCATCTATGCTATGCAATTATCTCTTCTAGTCAATCCTGAATTATTCAAAGTGAGTTAGGAATGATGTCAAAACGAAGGCCAAAAATATTGGTCTATACTAATTGTACCTCCACTAAAAATTAATCCCCTTACTTTCACTCTGATAGATTTATCAAGTTGTGTGTAGAGTGTAATTCCTCTTTTCCTCCTTCCATCCTTCCTACCTTGTCCTCCTGCATCCTTTATTTATATGACCTAAAATTCAAATAATCTATTAATCAGATACTCTCCCTTACTTATCTACATATATATTCCTTTGATTTTTTTTCAGTGTCTCCAAAGGAATAGAGTAAATCTCAGGTTATTTTTTAAGTGTTAGATTTGTTCATGTACTAAGGAAGGAAAAAGATAAATAAAAGCTGTAACCAGAAATGTTAGAAAAGAGCTCATCTCCATAACTGACATCAAAAAGTGTTACCAGCTACGTCTCTGAGTTTACAGCAGCAGTGAAGGGGTGGGGTCATTACCTCTTTCTGCGTCCCACCCTCTTCCATCCTTTTGCATAATAGGACCAAGAGAATAGAAAAATAGATTACATGTTCTGATGAGAACTGTCATAAAAAACACACTTATACCAAAAAGCAGATTTTTCTAGGTAGGTGATAAATTAATGTTATGAGAAACTCTTCCTCCTTCTCTTCTCTCTGAATATTTTTTTCATCCTGGAGCAGAGGGTTTTCACTTGGTGTTTGCTTCTTATTATCTAGGCATTATGGTCTGTGATGTAGGAAACATCTGCCTTTAATTGTTCCTTCTGTAGTGTGACCAAGTGACTCTGGATTTCCACCAAGCTTCCTGTGTCCTAATTTTTCTTGCCAGGTGGAGTCCCCTGCCAGTCTCCTGTCTGTCACAGGAGTTTATCCCAGGTTCTCCCTAACATCCATAAGGAAGTGTCCAAAGGGATGTGGCAGCCTTTTCCAGTAGAAGCTCTGCCTCAGGATGACAGATTTTAGGGAAGGGTGTGGATTTTCTTTTTTTTCTTTTTTAAAAAGAACTTCTCTTTAAAAAATTTAAAAGTCATTGTTAAATAGGGTGGGATTGCACGAATCATTTGTCTTTAGGAGACTTGTTCTTTACTTATGATCTAAAATGTTCTATGGCATGGAATCTGAACATGCCAAAAGTACTTTAAAAGTTGTCTTGGGCTTCCCTGGTGGCGCAGTGGTTGAGAGTCCGCCTGCCGATGCAGGGGACACGGGTTCGTGCCCCGGTCCGGGAAGATCCCAC
>NW_006785931.1:451954-456562 GCF_000442215.2 Lipotes vexillifer
GGTCCGGGAAGATCCCACATGCCGCGGAGCGGCTGGGCCCGTGAGCCATGACCGCTGAGCCTGCGCGTCCGGAGCCTGTGCTCCGCACTGGGAGAGGCCACAACAGTGAGAGGCCCGCATACTGCAAAAAAAAAAAAGAAAACAAAGAAAAAAAAAAGTTGTCTTAATTTTTTTTAATTGGCCGTACTTATTTTTTTTAATTTAAGGTTTATATGCAACATCGTTCCAATATGTACATTGCCTGAGAAGTTTATAGACTAGCAGAGGAAATAATACAACAAAACACCTCTAATACAAGGTACCAAGAATATGAAAGACCTAATTTTAAGAAAAGCAGAACTACACACAAATTGTGAGCTCCTGCCCACAGGCTTCTCGCTAGACCATGAGCATCTTACAGCCTGGGACCATGTCCTAATTGTAGATCTTATTTCTTTGGTATCTAGCATAATACCTGGAATAAAATAAGCATTAAAGTTCTTGGTTGAAAATTAAAAATTTCTCTTCATAACTGGGTACATGCCTGTCTTTTGGTCAAAAATACAGACATCATCAGCTAATAAGACAAAAGTTTGAAAAATCAGGCTCTGGATGTTTTGGGTGCTTCAAACTTGAAACTGCTTGAAACTGCCATCTATTTATTTGACATTTTATTATCCCTCACTCTGTCCTGGCATATATATAATGGACGCCCCTTTAGAACCATGTGATCTTTTTCATGCCCTTTACCAACAAATAACTTGTAATCATAAATTTTAATCCTCCTATATTGCTATACATCCAGCAAGGGGAGGGGTAAATTTTAGCCCTTTTTCTCTTTCTGGGTTTTCTATGTAAACTTGTTCTGTAGATCACTTTAGGTTGACTATAAAGGAAAGATATAAACCCAGAAAAGATTTATTCTGATTATTATTTCCTTGGTTCATTCAATAGGTGTTTGTTGAACACAGTTATACATCAGACCCACAGTTTGCACCCTTTTTGTGTTAACATTTGAAGATCCAGCTAAAGACCCTATTCTCACATGTTGCAGTAAATGCCACCTTTCTTAGGTGCTGACTTGACATTACGCCTATTCCTCTTCTCAGAGTAAGTTGTACATGCTCTACATCATATAACATAACCCACAGTTGCATCTGATTAATATCACTGTATGCTGTTGTGTATGAGACATGGTTTGAAATTTAGCAGCACACCAGTGAAGTTTGTGCTGCTTATTGGTTGGGAATTACCAGAGGCTTAACTTATAAAATTACCCCTGAAATTCCATTAATTGACACTTAAAGTACAGTATTTGTTGCCAAATTAGGTGTCATGTCGATGCCATCTCTTAATAAGGTGAACCTGGCCAGTTTTCCATCTACTGTTAGGAGTTCTGTTCTTCTTTGAGCACCAGATGCTCATCAAGGTGACATTTTGTAGGAAAAATACCTATTTTTAAACATCAGACCCAGACACTTTTGGCAAGATGTGCCTACAAGATGTACCTGGGAACTGAAACCAACAGAACAAAGCCAGCAGCAAAATTATTTCTGGGGATTTGCTTATTAAGTAGATTGTAGGTGGGATCACCTGTACTATTCAAGTTACATGTGTTTCTGTCTGTGAGTAGGATTGAGTTTGCATTAGTTCAGTGAGCACGTGATCCCACTGAGCTGCACTATAAAAACGAGTGGAGACCGTCTCTTTCCTTGAGAAGTTTGCAGGCTAATTAGGAAGTCGAGACATGCATGTGTGGGAAAAAAAGAAAAAAAAAGCATTGGAAAGGACAGGGCAACATATTCTAATTTTAAATGTACTCTAGTTATTAATAGTAGAGCTGAAAGCCTCTTTTCAGGGTCTTTGAACACTTTTGTGGGATTTGTTTTTTAATAGAGCTAAAGAAATATGAAACTCTGCAGAGCTACTGATCACCGTGCCCATTGTGTGAAAAACGTCATGGGAAGCATGACCTAAAGGAACAGAGATCTGTGTTCTCAATGGGGAAAATACAGCGCTCACAAAAGCCTGGTGGTCTGCTTTGTTCTCCTGGCTTTGTTGTTGCTTCAGCTTCGTAGGAGATTAGGTACATGAGAAGCATGCATTGTGAAACTCAGAATGATTGTTAAGTTGTGAATAATAATTGCAACTGAAATGCGAATGGTCAATTATTTGAATTTATAAGGTAGGGTTATGATAACTACAGGGCAACTCAACTGGCGTGGGCAGAATAGCTCCAAAAATTTCAACCACATGTAATTATGGACTCCAGAAGTTTGTGTATTGGCAAACAGGGTGGGAAAGAGAACTAACATTTTTTGAGACTCTAATAAATGCCAAGCACTGTGCTGTATATTTTGTGTAGTATTTTTTCATTCAGTTTTAGTAACAAGCCAAAAGATGGGCATTTGTATCCACATATTACAAATAAGAAACAATCCCAGCAAGTAAGTAAATTGGCCGAGCTCACACAAATAGGAAAGCAGGTCTCTGGCCAGCTCCAGATTCTGTCCTTTTCCCACTACAGTCATGATACCCCGGAGGTACATCATGCATTCTGTTTGCTTTCTTTCTGCCTGTCCTCTGTATTCTTGATGTTCACTGGCACACTGTCAATAGAACTCATTTTACAAATTTTATAACAGGTAGAGTGTATTAATGAAACTCATTTAAATATGTATTAACTTTTTTGTCCAGAAACCAAATACGTAAATAAAGGTTATACATATGATTTTCTTGTCTTTGAGAAAAGATTAAGTAGAAAAATACCTGATGTAACTTGATGTTATATTATAGATCTCAGTGATTATACTTGAGCTGTCAATGTGATGAAAAAGTTAGTGAACTCAGAACTCATACAACTTTTTGCCTAAAGCTTTCAAAGTATTAATAGGAGTATTTTGTAGTTTTGTTTTAGTTTTTAACTTTAGCAAAAGTCATTCTAATTAGGTCTCAATTATTTTTCTTTACTAACCTTTATTTTCTAATTCTGAAGAAGGAATTCACTCCCCTTGCCATACCCAAACTTTATGGAAGCCACTTAATCTTATTTTTTTCCATTCCCCACAGTGTATCAGATCTGGCTCTACATATTATGATGATGATATTAACTTAGACACTTTTAAAATGACATCATAGCTTTATATTTGTCTCAGTGGCAAAATATTATTTACTAACTCATCATACTTTCTTCTCCCATTACATGATATTGATTTAATCTAGCAGGCAATATAGGGTGATAAATTTTGATTGATGCACGCAGAAGATGAAAGCACAAGTATTTTTGTTATTCTGTAGCACTAGAGCTTTCTGTTTTGAGAAGCAAATCAAGGTTGGCCCAAGGCTTTGTTTATAAAGGTACTATATATGTAATGGTTTTTTTTTCTGCAGTGCAGCAAGTCAAGGTTTATTGTAGTCCTGAAATTAGTATCATAAAAAAAGCCGTGCACATAATCCTTGGTTTGTAAACACCTGACTTAAAAAGGTTATTTTCATAGAATGACTGACTTCTTATGTTCCTTCTTAGAAAGACTCATTTTTTTCACCTGATATAGCCATAGTACCGCTTTTCTAAAACTGTTCTTGGTGCTAGAAATTTCTTTTACTTCTTCTCTTCTCATCACGGCCTTTGTCCTATTCTCTCGCATTGAGCCTCTACCCCTGCCCCGTTTATTCCCACTGCTGCCACCATCAACTTGGCAGCCGGAAATGGCAAAGCCAACATCTTTCCCATCCGTATAAACACTGTTACTCTTTTTTGTTGCCATTGGCTTAGTGGTCCAACTGAGGGCAGTTTTCCTCCATGGGACATTTGGCAATGTCTAGAGACATTTTGGGTTGTCAGAACTGCAGAGGGGTGGGGGGAGTGTGCTTTTGGCATCTGGTACGTATAGGCCAGGGATGCTGCTAATCCTCCTATAATACACAGGACAGCCCCCCACCCCTACTCCCTTAACAAATGTCAATAGTACCAAAGGTGAGAAAACCTGCACTAGTTCTATTCAAGCATCAGCTCTGTCTTTTCCTCACCTCTCCCAGGGCTAAACTTAGACACTCCTCTTTTGAGCTCCCATAATACCTTATATAACATTTTTTTCATATCCTGTTTATATCTTTTATTTGTTGATCTTGTCAATAAGATTGCATACTTCTTGAAGGAAGAGGGTATTTATTACCAATATTGGTGTCCCCAGTTTGTGGCAAAATGTCAGGTACATAGTGAGAACTCCATACGTGAATAAATGCATTTTTGAATAGGACACCTTAGACTTCTCCAGTGCCTTTCTGGAACTTCCAGAAACCTCCTCTTGCTCACTTTTAGCTTCTTTTTCCTACATCTACTCATTACTTATTTTTTAAAACGTTAGTGTGTCAACCCTATCATTTATATATTTAGTTCCTAAAAATATGGATCTCCCCACAATTCAAGACATATAGTGGGGGGCTTCCCTGGTGGCGCAGTGGTTGAGAGTCCGCCTGCCGATGCAGGAGACGCGGGTTCGTGCCCCGGTCCGGGAGGATCCCACGTGCCGCAGAGCGGCTGGGCCCGTGAGCCATGGCTGCTGAGCCTGTGCGTCCGGAGCCTGTGCTCCACAATGGGAGAGGCCACAACAGTGAGAGGCCCGCGTA
>NW_006785931.1:456591-498200 GCF_000442215.2 Lipotes vexillifer
GAGAGGCTGGGCCCGCGAGCCATGGCCGCTGAGCCTGCGCATCCAGAGCCTGTGCTCCGCAACGGGAGAGGCCAAAACAGGGAGAGGCCCGCGTACTGCAAAAAAAAAAAAAAAAAAAAAAAAGACATATAGTGGGAAAGGGAGGGTGGGAGGGAGACACAAGAGGGAGGAGATATGGGGATATATGTATATATATAGCTGACTCACTTTGTTATATAGCAGAAACTATCACACCATTGTAAAGCAATTATACTCCAATAAAGATGTTAAAAAAGACATGTAATGCCAGACTCCAGGGTTTATTCATAAACCCTTTAAAAACGTCAGGCATGCCATAAACATCATGGCTGGGGGATACAGACCAGCTACAGTCAACAGTGCTTGTTCTAGGGAGATGTCCCAGACAAATTCCTACTTGCTTTTGAAACACTTTGCTGTCATATCCCTGACCCATGGATTCTTAGTGTTTAACCTAGCTAGTCATGCCTGGCATCAACACTACCCTCTGTAGCATGTTCCCACATCCTTTGGCATGGCATTTGGGTTCCATTCCCTTCTTATCTTTCACTATGGCTTCTTCATATGTGGGGCTCAAACCACGCTCAACTGTCTCTTTACTCCTGATGGTTTGCTACCTGACGCTCTCTCTTTAGAACCTTTCCTCCTACACATTCTTCAGGTCTCACTCAAGACACATGTCACATGTTAGAAGCCTCTCGTCGGACCCCATGATTGAGTGATGTATACCTTCTCTGCATTCATAGCACCTTGTGCCTACCCCTGTATACTATTAATAGAAAAGCAGTTGCAGTATTTGTCTTTCTTACCAAGGTCAGAGTCTGTGCTTTCAAGGCATTTCTGGTGCCTGGTACATATTATACATGTAATAAGTATTGGATGTATGAGAGAATGGATGAGACAGAATACCTCTTCCAGCCTGCAAATATCGCACCGATCTGGTTAAACCTTTCTGCTGGGAGGTGGAGATAAATCAGTCCAAATATTGAGAGCCTTTGGAGAAGATGCTACATACAAGGGGATAACATTTATGTTCACTGGCAGCTTTATCAGGTTGACTAGAGGGCTGTACCTCTAGATCACATTAGTTTAACTCCTTGTTAAGCTGATGGCTTTATTGACTAGTACTCTAATGATATGCCCATGGCCTTTATTGAGGATTTTTATATAGAATGCATTTTTAAAAATATACTCAGTTGCCTCTGCACATAGAAAGAACTCCAAAACCTATAAGATGTTTCGGGATGGGCACTTGCAGGCATTGTTCTGATTTGTTTACCAAACAAGCCAAATCCAGCAACTCCTGGATTTGGGAAAACAGGTTTTTTCCTTACCAGAGAGAGTGGTGGGGCAATGAATTTAATGGGGACAAGCTGTTGCTTTGAAAGTTGGATAAATATTTTTTTAAAATCTGTTTTATTTTGATAAAACATGATCCAAAATAAAGAGAGATTGGATTTTCTTAGATGAGATTAAGAACAACCATTGTGTTTGTTGTTATTGACAACATTACAGTGTCATACTTAGCAATTTTTATTTTGTTCTTTCCTGTCATCTGCAGAGTCTGGATGAAACTTCAATGTGAAATTTTGGGGGCCAGCTTTATGCCTAGGGGCGATTTGCTTACATGTTGAACTTTGTGGAACAGTGGAACATTCAGAAACTTAACACCCATCCACCCAAGCCTGAATTGTAGACTTTTGGACTATAATCAGACAGTAGTGAATTCACATCTGGCTCTGCCACTCACCAGCTGTGTGACTGCAGCTCTAACCTCTAAGCCTCAGTTTCCTCCTCATTTTCAAAATGGATCATGTGTTTGGCACACGTAATAATGAGCTGTTCTCATCGTCATCTTCATTGCTGAAATCTCATTTCATTATGTTGAGAAACTTTTTTTTAATGCAATTTTCTTTGTTAAAGACACTTTCTTAACAACTAAGCAAGGTTCTATGCAAAAACAGTGGGAGGGAGTGATCCTACAGCATAGCCTGGGAAGGGCTATTGGGAGAAAGTGGGAAGAAAGGATAGAAGGGGACCGTGAACAGCTGGGGACCCCAGAGTCCTGGAGGAAGACAAATCAGCATCAGCAGTCACACCTGAGACAATTCTGTCTTGACCGCAACTTTTGGTTCTCCTCTTCAGGATCGAAAGCCATTTCCCCAACCCCTCGTTTCCCTCCTTGGAAGCTTCCTTGACTCTCATACTCTGTAGTGGGTTTATCTGCCGCACCAAGAACAAGGGCACCTGATAATAGGGCAGCAGTGCTTGAAGAGCAGAAGGCAAAACATCTGGGTCAGCTCTGCCAGGCGCCAGGACATGGGCTTATAACATTAGAATGGGGTAAAGATGCAGTTTCACAGTCCTGTGTTTTGTCATGCAGGGGCCTGGGCTCAGGTTCTGTCTGAACAGCAGAAACCAGAGGATAGCAAGTGAATCTCGAAGAAAAAAAAAATCTCTTACAAACGTAAACTGTTAGGCTTACTATCTGTATATCAGACCCCAAAGTGAGACCCTGTCAAGGGTTGTATGTGTTGTCAGATGTGCTGTGATGGTCCTAAAGATTGTGAACAAACGTGAATCATGGCGGCTCGTGTTTATTGAGCGAACACACACTTTGTTCCAGGCACTGTGTCAAATGCTTTAATGGATTCTCTCTCTTACTGTTCACAATGACCTCATGCGGGAGTTGAGTTATTCTTGATTTTATACGTGAGGAAACGAGGGGCCTTGGGGAAGCTAACTAATTTAATTTGCACAAAGTCACACCAGCTGATAGGCAGAGGCGCCAAAAGTGAATATGGGCAGTTGGACCCAGAACAGGATCTGCTGCCCCCTCCTCTGACCAGGGGTCATGTGGCCATGTCTACTGTCCAGTAGTGGCCATCCTGCCTGGATGTTCCCAGCTGAGACATGAGCCTGAGCTCGTGCTGAGGGGGGATTCCTCTGAGGTCTTCTCTTAAGACTACAGAGTGGTACCTTCCACTGCAGTCTGGGCTCTGCAGAAAGATGGAGATAAAGGCGCACCTTCAAAACCCCAGATTTTCCATCTACAGCTACGTTTGAGATACAGACATTGTATGCGCTGCACAGCCTGGAGGCTACTCCAGCATCTCCCAAAACTGTTTCCCATAGAGATGTGTTGGACCACTGGTCTTCTTTCTAATTCTCCCTTCCACAAAACCTGTCAACCTCTAAAGGAGAACTTTAGAGTTTGGAAAATGTTGTTTTAGACATAAGATGGTTGTTTGGTTGTTTGGTTTTTAGATCTAGCCTGAACACGATGCTGCAAGTCTTGAATTGTAGAACCTAAGCTGACCTCAGTCAAAATTCTATTTTGTGCCAAAGTTTCCACCCCTGACACACAACTTTTTATTAAAGTATAACATACAGAAAAATACACAAAGTGTACAGCGCCACGAATTATCACACCCACTCAGCACCCCTGAAGGCCACCCTGTATTAGTTTCCTAGAGCTGCCCTAACAATACTATAAACTGAGTGACTTACAACAACAGAAGTTTATTGTCTCACAGTTCTAGAGTCTAGAAGTTTGGAATCCAGCCCGTCAGAGGGGTCATGCTCCCTCTGAAAGCCGCAGGGGGTCCTTCCTTGCCTCTTCTTAGCTTCTGGGGGTCTGCCGGTGTCTTTGGTGTTCCTCGCCTTGCAGCTGCATCCCCGTCTCCCCACCTCCATGGTGTCTTCCCTTTGCGTCTGTGTCTTCACATGGTCTTCTTCTAATGACATCAGTTACATTGGAATTAGGGGCCCACCCCACTCCAGTATGACCTCATCTTCACTATAGTAATGACATCTGTATTGGCCTTATTTCCAAATAAGGTCACATTCTGAGGTACTAGGGGTTGGGACCTCAATGTATCTTTTTTGGGGAGGAAACAGTTCAACCCAAACGACCCCTGCCATGTTCCACCCTAGTCAATATACCTTTCTCCTTCACAAAAGTAACAAGAGTGTTGTAACATCCCTTCAGATCAGTGGAGACATTCAATAACATCCCTTATACCCTGCCTGGATACATACATGAAACTTTGCCTTTTTTTTTTTTTTTTTTTTTTTGGGGGGGGGACCCCGCCACACAGCATGTGGGATCTTAGTTCCCTGACCAGGGATTAAACCCTTGCCCCCTGGAGTGGAAGCGCAGAGTATTAACCACTGGACTGGCAGGGAAGTCCCCTAAACTTTGGCTTTTTGAGCCCTGCTTCTAAGTACTGTTTCTGATCTTTTTAATTACTGTACCTGAGTCAACGTAATACTAACATGCAGTCTCTGCACTTTTATACCAAGAAGTTTCTTCTAAAAACTTCAGTCATCCTATTTGCATTTTAGTGCTGTTGCCTCTTCTGTGTTACCTTATACTAATTTTTTTAAGTAGTTGTTTACAGAAAGCCTTCAAGAACCTTTTAAAAAAAATAAGTATTGCTGAAAATACTTATATTTTTATATTACGATCCTAGCTTCATAATATTGGAGACCTCCTGGAGCTTTTTTTTTCTTTCTTGTCTGTCAGAATAGTATGTTCTTAAAGTATCCCTCCCATAAAATGAACTGATATATCATTGTATCTTCCTGAAGTTTTATCTTATCTACCTAAGTAACCGGCAAGAGGATTTATACAGATTACCACAAGCATAAACTTTAAAAGAGCACAAATTCAAAAATAAGTATAAATTTTTTAAAAAGCATTCTGAAAAAAAAAATTTTATAAACAAGTTTTTTTTCCCTAAATCACATCATTAAAAGTTCATGGTTGTATATTTTTTCTAAATGACTCCAAAGATAATTAATCCAGCTGGTTTGAATAAAGACAAGAAACAAATGAGCAAACAACCTTACAAACTAGAAGCACTAACCTTTGCAGCTGGAGAGTTTTGGCCAGTGAGTAAGGTGAGGCTCAGAAGGCTTCTGTGACTCGCCCAAGGACACATAGTCCAGGATAGTCAGGACCAACCAGCTATTGAACAAAACTCAAAGCAAGCAGAAGACTTCTGTTTTTAGGTGGTGATATTTTTAATTCTAATCTTTGAAAGAAATGCTGTTGGTCCTGAGGTCAAATTGACTCTAAAAATGATCTACTTTGATCTGATATGAGAAGACAGGAATTCTGATGTCAAACACAAAAGAGATATAGGGGGGTCAGAATTCTTTTGGGCACCATGTAATTTCTACCTGATTTCAAGCTGTGTCCAGCAGTTCACTGGAAGACTCAGTATGTAGATAGCTATGAAAGCAAGCTTAAGGCAAAATTTTATTTACGCTGTAGACACCTCACCAGCCTCGTCAGTTCCCATAAAGCATCTTAAATATCAAAGGCAATTTGAAAAGTTTTAAAATTTATGTTTCTTAAATAGGATAGACCAGTAACTCATGTATCAAACTTGCTGCTTGGAGCCATTTGAGTCCCAGAAATGACCTGGCATTGTAAGTAATTCTTCTTTAAAATGATTAATCAATGTGTAATAATTTTTCTTTCTTTCTTTTTCTAGCCAAGGACCCTTGTCATCCATTAGAGCAGTAATCAAGAGATGTAAGTTTGTTTCTTCCTGCTCTGTATTTTCCTCTGCAATAATTTTGAATGATGATTTAGATTTACAGCAAGTGATTGTATTTGATTGTATTTACAAAGAATCTGACAAGAGTAGCTTCTCCTGAGGAGTAATAAACCATTTCAGACAAGCAGCTAGGTTTTCAGCATTCTTTTCAACTTCTGTTTATTGATAAGCCAGTTCCTCAGAACAATATTTTTCTCTAGAGAGCTAAGCTGTTAAAAAAAAAAAAAAAAACTACATTATGTAGTCAGTTTTAATGATCTAATATAAATTGTATGTAACCATTTTCTATAGGTAGAGACATCTGATGGGTTTCAAAAATATCAAACCCTGTCCGTTTTTATTGATTTACTTCCACAGTATTTTAATTTGACTCTGTAAATAAATGCTTATGGAGATCAGCTCACACTTCCACATACATGCTAGAAGTGCCGTAACAGAATTCTCTCTAAAATGACGCATTCATACTTTCTGACTTTACTTCTTGGTTAAAGCTTTAAAACATGCTTTTGGTGCAGGAGTTCAACATTCTTTTTAATAAAAGGCTCTGCAAATGTGCCTTTTCCAAAAAACACATGGATTGCCTGTTATTATTTTTTAAAAGATAAGAAAGGGATAGTAAATGTTCTTCGCATTATTTGAGCTGAGGTCACCACCCTGAGGAGAATGTATCCTATTTTTAGAAACATAACTTATAATATTTAGTAGGAATTTAGGATATTCACAGGTGTGAAGAGCATGCATTTGAGCCATTGCAGCGAAAAAGTTGTCAGGTGGCAACACAGAAAGATATTCCACGCTTTCCCACATGTAATTTTTTGTTGGTAGTGGTGAATTATGAAGGTGTGGGAATGCCACAGTGGATATTGATGGGAATTCATATATGAAAATGAAAAATTCATGGTAACTTTATATGCCTTAGAGCCCTTGGGGAAAAAGGGGCAGATGGAGCAGGGAGGGAATTTAAAAAGGAAAGTTGGGTTTAGAATTTAGACAAGATGTTCTTGCTGAAGATATAATTCAGGGTAATTAAGGTTATAGGGAAAACCTTGGGAGTAGCTCAGTATTTAAGGAGATAGTGTTGAGAATGGAGAAGACGAAAAAAAAATTAAAGAAAAAGAAAGAGAATAGAGAAGGTGACAAAAGACAGAATCTTAGGAAATATTGGTGTCAGAGATCAAGCTGTGCCTTTAAGGTTCCATAGGGCCAGAGAGGCGTGAGGTCCTCTCACCGAGTCCTGTCTGCTGGCCCCTGCCTTTGTTCCCTGGCTTCTTACCTTTCCTCCCTCTTGGATTTCAGAAGGGATTTGTTGGGGATTGTAATCCGTTCCTGATTTCCCGTAGATCCTCCAGCATGGCACTTGCTTACACCGAGGCCCCGGTGCCCTGCAAGGCTTAGGAGAAGGCAGCTAAGGAGGAGTGGGCCAAAAAAGGCTGAAAAAGAATGATCCCAGTAATAGAAAAACTAGGAGACAGCTATATGTTAGAGGTCAAGGGGGGAGAGGTTTTCAAAGAGAATGAGTGAACCACAAATAGCTCTTAATGCTGCAGCAGGTGAGGTGACAGGAGCTGAGAATAGGCCGTTGAGTGTGGTGCTCAGCAGTGACCTTGGAGCGGGCAGGTTCAGGAGAAAGTTGAAGCTGGAAGCCACACTTCATTTCAACAATGAATGGAGCTTGTGAGCTTGGGGCAGCTGAGTAGGCTACTCTTTCATGAACCATGCTGGTAAACAGGAGGAGAGGAATGGAGGGTCAAGCAGAGAGGAAATCTGGGCACATGTATACACTGTGTAGGATGAGGAAGCCTGGAGACTTGGGGAGGGAGGAACTAGGGGTGAGACCAGATTGGAGCAGGAGAAGAGAGGAAATAGTGAAGCAGGGCCCTAGGGAGGGAGGGAGGAGGAGATGAAACAGAGGGAAGACGCCTGCTTTGAGATGTCTTTAAAAATAATAATAACCCAGTGATCTTTTAATTCTTATATGTCACTCACTTTGTATACACTGAAGAAATATGTGTTGGTTGTATTGATTCCTGACGTTTAGGCAAGAAGGCCAAACAGATCCTCAGGTGCTGCCACGTAAATACAGAATGAAGAATAATTGTGTCGTTCCCTCTGTGTTTTCCCTTTTTGCCCATTCTATAAGAAAAAGTTGTAAGCAAATTTTGCCTTAGCCAACTCATTAAAATGTTTGCTTTCCTATCCCAGACTCAGTCATCTATCCTTGGCAAAGAGAAAGACTTTATCACATTGTTAAAGTAATATTCCTTAATTTAAATTCTTTCATGATGATTCTGGATCCAA
Source organism: Lipotes vexillifer (assembly GCF_000442215.2). Lineage (NCBI taxonomy): Eukaryota > Metazoa > Chordata > Mammalia > Artiodactyla > Lipotidae > Lipotes > Lipotes vexillifer. The sequence continues at coordinate 464,478 of NW_006785931.1, forward strand.
TCAAGACTTGAGATCCTTCTTTTTGTGTTCCTTCTTGGGAGCCCTAAATATTTTGGGCAAAGATCTTGAAAGTGTTCTAAGTGGATGTTTCTGGAAGTTCGTGCTTTTCCTTTCATTAACTTTTTAAGAGAAAATTATTCTTTGAAATTCACAGACAACTAGTATTTATTGCTTCCTGTGAGTCAGGAACTATTCACTTACATTGTAAAATAACACTCTGCGTGGTAGGCGTTAACCCCATTTTACAGATGGTAGGGATACTGAGTCTCGGAGATTAAATGGCCTCACAAGGTAGATCTGAGATGTGAACCTAGACTTACTGACTCCAGGACCATTTTGAGCTTTGCACTCCTTGGGTGTTCCTGTTATCATGTCAAACACCTCTAGTTTATACCCTGTCCCAAGCAAATGTAGTTGGTGAGTTATTTTTATTATTGTGGTTTTCATTGGTAAGGTAGCACTGGAGCAAGGATGCTTGTAATATAATAATCCTTCTTTGTGTTTTTTTCTTCTGACAATCATTTAATTGATAATTTTGAATTATTTAGAATTAGGATTAGCATCCAGCTCTCCTGGCTCCACGAAGAGTTTAGTTCAAGAAGCATACTGCTCCCAGCCCTTCTCATAATGAGCTGTGTGAGGTGGGATAATTCATTGACCCTCTCTGATCTCAGTCTCCTCATCTGTAAGGTTGGAGTAGGATGATCATTAAGGGTCCTTCCAACCCTGGTGGCACAGTGGTTGGGAATCCACCTGCCAATGCAGGGGACACAGGTTTGAGCCCTGATCCAGGAAGATCCCACATGCTGCGGAGCGACTAAGCCCGTGCGCCACAACTACTGAGCCTGCGCTTTAGAGACCGCGAGCCTCAACTACTGAGCCCTCCTGCCACAGCTACTGAGCCCGCGTGCCACAACTACTGAAGCCCACACCCCTAGAGCCCATGCTCTGCAACAAGAGGAGCCACCTCAATGAGAAGCCCGTGCACCGCAACAAAGAGTAGCCCCTGCTCACCACAACTAGAGAAAGCCTGCGCACAGCAATGAAGACCCAACGTAGCCAAAAATAAATAAATAAATAAAAATTTTTAAAAGCAAATTTACTAAAAAAAAGGGGGACGGTCCCTCCAGGCTTATGATCCTGTGGAAACTTAGGAGAATTCTTTATTAGTGCTGATAATGCAAATCCAGATCTCAGTCTTTTATAAACAGCTGAATATGAATTTGCTCTGTACTTAGAATTTAGCCATATGAACTAGAGAAGTTTGAAAATAATTCTGTAAAATGATATAACTTGGACTGAAAAACCTGCCTTTATTCTGCAGCCTTAATCCAAAATGCATGGAAGACTGGCCTTGTGTGACAGGGTTTAAAAGGAACGTGTTCTGTGTGGGCCCTGGGGGCAAATTTGAGTCTCCTGGTAACAACCACATCAAATCTGTTTAATCTGGGAAAGTGAGAATGAGATTAAGCAGATAGTTGAGAAATTAGCAGGAAGAATGTGAGGCACTACATGAAAATCTGCCATGAAAATCTAAAGTGTTTCTAGCTACTAAACTTTTTCAAAACTGACAAAAAGTGCTAGTCATTCTATAAGGATCAAGAGAAGAAAGAGATTTCAAAGATGAGTGAATATGAGAAGAAAAAAAAAGTCAGAGCAGGAGAGGGGAGAGCAAGTGATTCTCCAAGAGTGTGGAGGAGGTCTGTAAGCATGATTGGGAGTCCTTCTCTCCCTGCTGCATGCAGTGCGGTAATACCACTGTGCCAACCGTGGGTTGGGCTGCTGTTACTAATGACCGCTGGGGTGAAGGGGCAGAATCAAGTGGAAGGCCACTGATTTGAAAGATGTAAACTGACTACTGAATTACCTTTTGAATACTATTCATACTTTAAAATTGATCCCTGTTGAAGTAGGAAATCGATTTTACAGAATGATTTTTAGATTTTTTTTTTTTTTGCACTGTTACTAAAAACTGTAGGAAGATTTTTTTTTTAACCGTGGTTATGTGTGTGGATATCCTGGTCTGTACAGATATATCTTTGCCTGAAACATATTTCTTTACTCTCTGAAACTGGTTCATCAACTTTTCCATCAAAGTACGGAGGTGGGTAGAAACAGTGGCATGACAAGACAGTTTTGCTGCTTATTCTTTTTAGAGCTTAGGCAACTGCATTCACTCTTTTTTCTCCCTTTCCTCTTCTGTAACCCCATCTTTTTTTCCCTTAGCACTCATGAATAGTGCACAGCAAAAATGCCCCGTGGACGAGGTATGTTTGTGACGATAAATAACATGGTGTCTTTTAAAAGTGCTGTGTCTGCTGATTCTGGCTTTAGTGATGGTGGTGATGGGATTGTAGCACACTTGGTGAGCCTCTGACCTAATGAAACCGTTCTTTACAAATCAGACCTGCCACTCAGAGCTTTTAGCCTCTCAGTCCTCCTTTATTCCAGTAGAGAAAAGGCACCTCAACTTGGTTAACGCTTGATAGAAATGTACTAGTCCATCATACCAGTTGATGGTATGAGTACAGAACATCCTCCAACTCGAGATCCAAGGGTTATGGTTTCAGATGTCAGGTTTGCTTTGCTAACCCCACGTAGGTTCGCTGTCACAGCTCCAACCCCAGCCTAAATTTCATCCCCCACCTCCCGTCTTCACCCCTGCCTTCCAGCTTTGGCATCCTCCTTGTTCAGAGAGAACCAGAACTTAATAGGAGGAAGAAAGAAAAGATTCATACCTTCAACCTTTTCAAGTCAGAAGAATTGAAAAAGTAGAGTATTGGAGACATAGGAAAGTAGAGGTAGTTTATATCTGAAACAAATTCCCCTCTTTGTCCACAAATTTTTACAGTATAGTATTTGAAGATTTTTTTTGAAAGGTATCTTTTAAATGTGCTCCTTAAAATAGAAATACTATTCTCTATTACACATGTGTGTAATACGTGATCCCATATGTGACACATTTTCCAGGTCATCTGGTTAAGACATAATTTAATTTTAAAATAAAATTTGGAAAAAATTTAAACCATCTAGCTTTTTGAGTTTGAGGTTTAAGGGAAAAGTTAGTGCTGCAAATACAATAATACTATCTGCTGTAAACATTTTTACAAAAGTGCTTTGAACACTTTTTGCATGTGTTATTATTATCTCTTAATGTAAGTAATAAAACAACTTAAGGCTTGTAAAACTCCAGAAAAATATTAGAAAATAGATGGAAATTTGACCACTTCCACTCTCTTTACAATAGAGTTATAAACAAACATTACAAAAGTGTAGTAATATGGATTAGAATAGATATTTAAAATTTTTTCTGCCCATTGTTATTTCATGTCATCATAATGCTCTTACCATGCAATTTCTATTCAGTAGCTGTCATCTTTTCTCTGTTCATTCTTCAAATTATTTTTCAGAACCACGGAATGTGCTTTGAGGAGTTTTTGAAATCTATATTTTCTTATGCAATTCAGATATGTAACTATAATTAACTTTATGCCATATGAAAAGATTGTTTTGATTTGCTTTTCTACTATGGATGTTAAAATTCATACATTCGCTCTGATGTCAAATATAAGCTAACTTTTTCCAATAGTATATCCTATAAAAATTTAAACCTTTATTGAATATACGAATTTTGTACTTTATCAGTGTATCCTTTCTTTTATAGCTTCTCGGACTTCTATTCAGAGTGAGCTTCATCGAGATAGGAGGTATGGTTATATTTGTAATAGAGGACACATATTCTGCTAATTATGAAGTAAAAGCGTGTCATCAGTGAGCAAGTTAAATATTCCTCTCTCATAAGGAGAGTATTACAGCCTCATCAGTACATTTTCTGAATTAATCTGTAAGTCTGAATGATGATTTCGCTTGAGAGAAAAAGCAGTACAAGCCTGAAAATCTTCTTTGGACAGTAATTATTCACTGAAGCCAATCTAAAAATGTTTATTAAGCAACTGCTCTATGGGAAGCATTGTTGTAACTGCTTCAAAGAAATGCTTTGTACCTCATAGCTACTTAGTAAATGTCACATGGATGAATGAACTGATGACAGGATAGAAAATTGAATAAAGGAAGGATAAAGAAAAGAGTCAGGCAGACTAGGTGGATAGCTGAATGAATAAAAATGGCTAGATGGCTGGTGGGAGGGAGGGATGGAGGGGAGCAGGGAGGAGTGAGTCACTGGATAGACAGAAGGAAGGACCAATAGACAGACACATGGTAGGATAGATGGAAGTGTGGACAGGTGGATAAATAGAAAGATAGATTTATGGTCCCTACTGTCAAATTTCTTAAAGTAGCGTATTGACTAATGGAGCACAAAGAGTTTATAGTCAGACATAGCCAAGTTCAAATCCTGGCTTCACCTTCTCACCATGTGACCTTGGGCAAAGCTCCTTAACTTTTCTTAGCTTCTATATCCCCACCTTTAAAACGGCGCTAATCATACTTACCTCATAGGGTTGTCATAAGGGTTAATGCGTGTATAGTGGTTAACATTTATTAACTAGTAATTCATTATCTAGTTAGATAAAAGCTATATAACAATTGGAATGACTCATTTGGATTCCACACAGGGAAGTGAAAGTAAGTTCACTGTGGCACACTTAGCATAATGTCTAAGAGGGGATTGGCTAAATGCAATTTGTGAACCGCTTTTTCTAACTCTGAGTATAATACATGCTCATTACAGAAAATATTGGAACACTAATAAAAGTATAAAGAATAAAGCACAGCGTATTCACTCTCCTACATAAAGACAGCAACAATTAATTGCTTTGAATAGTACATTCCAGATTATGAAGATAGGTAACAAGATTCTGTACATACATCTCAGAATCTCATTTTTCTCTGTAATTAGATCTTATATTTCCCTTTGTCAATCCAATTTCTTCTAATATATGACTGTGTTTAAATAATATTTGTCTGTGAGGTGATCATATTCTTTGTTTAATCATTTTTCTCATGTTGAAAATATGTGTTCTTATTTCAGTTATTTGTGCTAATAAGTAATTCTTGTTATTTAAATTTTTAAAAGCTATAAGTAGAGGTTCTCAGGTAATACAATTCAAATTTAATCAATGGGCAGTTTCTACAGATTCACAGGCTAGCATAAGAGTGTGTGTACGTGTACAGTTTTTATAATGGCAGTGCTTTTTATTTTTATTTTCCATAGAGTTCTAGAGAAAGGCAGAGGAGGTATCGTCATACCTATTTGTTAGATGAGAAAAGTGAGGCTCAGAGAGGTTAACTGATTTGCTCAGAGTCACGCATTTGGTATTTGTTAGGAAATCAGGTTGAAGGTAAAATGTAAACCTGAGACCATAGAATCAGGTTAAGAAAATGATGAAAGAAGCCACACCTAAATCACTGTGGCTCCAAGTATTGAAGATTAAGCATCAGATTCCTATACAAACTGACCGGGAACACAGACACACACATTAGGGTCTAGAAGTGAGCAAGTAAACTCTAAACACGGGGGAAAAGATCATTCTGAATGGGAGAGAGGTAGAGTGAGGAGGAAGACGCTGTTCTTCTGATACATAGTATCATTTCAGAGTATGTACTTTATAATAACGGAAAACGAAACATTTCCATTCAACCAGTGCATTTTTCTGTCTTATGATACCCTGTGTTTGTGCCATAGGCTAGATAGCAGAGCCCTGGGTTGAAGAGGTTGTATGGGTCTTGGTCCTCATTCTTATCAGCCAAGGCAGAGCGAAGTGTACTCAGGGTACATCTCTAACTCTCTGAGGCCAGTGTCATGGAGGATGGCTGTCACGTGGTCCCTCGAAGCCTGCCTCGGTGTACTATTAGAAAAAGTGCAGGTCAGACAGGTCATTTCTGTGACTATGGCAGTCCTTATGTCACTTTCTTGGGTGGTAGTTATTTTCATGAATCTCTGAACATTTACAAATAGACAATAGCTTGTTACCAAGCTGTAAAATCTCACTGAGGCTTCTGTCTGCTAGGCGCCCAGAGATCACCATCGTGGCAGCTGAGCCACTAAGGCCAACCTCGTGGTTTCCAGGAGCCCCACCCCCAGGACTGGCATTTCCCCCATCTTCCGCAGCAGGCCCTTGGAGGCCCAGTGAGCTGGTTCCTGCCGAGGTGAGTAAATATCGCATTATCTCTCTGCATTTTATTTTTAATGAAGTTCAAAGATAAGAACAGTGAGACCGTTAACACCTTGGCTATCACCCATAGGTGTCTAAAGTCTTCATCCTTCATTCTGCAGCTCCCACCATCGTATGAACAAGTCATAAAAGAAATCAACCAAGTTCAAGTTAACACTACAAATAATAATAATGCTGCTGCCACTCCAAGGCACACGATTACTTCAGCAACTCAGACTGACTTCTCAGAAGAAATAGACAACCATCTGCCTCAAAGTAATGCAAGTAATTTGTCTTCCCTAATTCTGACCTAGTTTTAGGGAAGTAATCAGTAGGCTCCAGCCTTTAAAATAATTTGCAATTTGTGCATAATTCATTGAGCTCTGCTTCCCAGTCATTGTGATCACTGTGTGCTTGCTTTATTTGGGTTTGCTGTGATTATTATAATAGGCCATTCTTCATCCTCACAAGCCGCAGCCCCAATCTCTAGGGTTCACCGTAGTTCATATCACAAAAACATCATCTTTTTAAATTTTTTTTAAAATTTCTTTATTTTATTTTATTTTTGGCTGCGTTGGGTCTTTGTTGCTGCGTGCGGGCTTTCTCTAGTTGTGGCGAGTGGGGGCTACTCTTCATTGCGGTGCGCGGGCTTCTCATTGCGGTGGCTTCTGTTGTTGCGGAGCACAGACTCTAGGTGCGCGGGCTCAGTAGTTGTGGCATGTGAGCTCAGTAGTTGTGGCTCTCGGGCTCTAGAGCACAGGCTCTGTAGTTGTGGCGCACGGGCTTAGTTGCTCCACAGCATGTGGGATTTTCCTGGACCAGGGCTTGAATCTGTGTTCCCTGCATTGGCAGGCAGACTCTTAACCACTGCACCACCAGGGAAGTCCCCAAAACATCATCCTTTTAACTCATGGTTGGTATTACTGCTGATGCCCTTTATTCCCATTGAGACAGCTGTTATATTTAGCACTTAACTTGATAGGATGCTAAAAGTGGTTGTCCTGTTAGGCTTTTAAAAAGCATTATATTAAGATAACAAATGAGAATAAGTTACTTTGGAAAAGTAAAGCAAGAATTTTGGGAATTTTGACAAGAGAGGAATGGTCATTGATAAGTCTACTGAGAATCAGGAATTTAATGGTGTTTTAAAATATTGTATAGGGACTTCCGTAGTGGTCCAGTGGTTAAGACTGTGTATTTCCACTGCAATGGAAGCACGGGTTCCATCCCTAGCCGGGGAACTAAGATCACGTATGCCGCACAGTGTGACAAATAAATAAATAAATAAATAAATAAAATAAAATATTATATAATGAATATTTTTATATGAATAAAAATAACGTGAAGAACCCTCCTGCAGGAAGCTGAATATAAACATCTCTCCATTGATTTTAGAATTACTTTTTCCTAAGGAAGGAAACCAAAATCTCTTGATAGTCTACATGTATATTTTTAAACTCTGTGTATCCTTTTTCTTTGAAATTATAACGTTGCAGCTTCTGTTCGTTTTGGTCTTGTCAGCACTGCCGGCACCTCTGAAACCTCTCCTGCCTTCCCCAGCAGCCTCAGCCAGCGATCCTCCGACAGACGAGACACCTTTAATAGTCTTTGATATTTCTGAAGAACAGAATTGTCCAGAAAACTCCAGTGCTACAAGATGTCCAGTGCCCAAACCAAGATCAAAAAGCAACCTCAGACCAGTGGCCAGAGAGCCTCACGTTAAAGAGCAGAATCCCCAGAAAAGCAGCCTAGCGGCCACGCCAGAAGAGACAACCCCGAGCCGGCCCCAGCCTCTGTGGGACGATACCGGCCACTCGGACAGTCAGGCAGTGATGAACATTATGAACACAGAACGGAGCCCAAATACCGTCGTTTCCAGGATCAAAGCACTTGAGGGTCAGACAAATGTGGAAAGCGTGGGACTGCCCAAGAAGCCAGAAATTGCCCCCCGGACAGTTCCCCCGAGGCCTGCTGCTACCTCAGGGAAACCCTCCGTGGCTCCCAAACCGGCAGCTGACAGAGCCTCTGGAGGCTGGGACTCCTGGACCACAAACAGACTCCGGGGGGCCTCTAGGGAAGGCCTCACCCCACACTCTCCACCGCAAGAAGCAGGGAGCGTCCCTGCAACCAAACCCGAATTGCCAAAGAAACCGAATCCTGGCCTCATACGAAGTGTTAATCCCGAGAGTCTGGGAGGAGGGTCCGTGGCCGAGAGCCCCGCCAGCGGGAAGAAAGCCCCGACTCCGGCTCCTCGGCCTTTGCTGCCCAAGAAATCAGCTTCTGCAGGAGGGGCCCCCTACCCTGCGGCCTCAGAAACGCCCCCCTACCCTGCGGCTTTGCTGAAACCCATCACTGTGCCTCCCCGACTCTCTGTGGCGTCACAAGCCAAAGCGTTCAGGTCCCTGGGAGAAGGACCCCCGGCCAGCCCCCCAGTCCCGGTTCTGCAAAGCAAGCCTCCGGGGGACATCGACCTCATCAGCTTTGACGATGAGGTTTTACCCGCCCCGTCTGGGAACCTGGCTGAAGACTCTATTGATTCAGAGATGGTTCTGGGTGAGTAAAACTCAGAAGTGGAGGGCAATCTAAATTCATCATAGGGTATCTCAAATGGCACTTGCTGTTTTCGTTTCTGACATAAGTTACTGAGGCTTGGACATGAATGTGTGTGCACATGCGTGCGTGTGGATGTGTGTGTGTGGATGTGTAGAGACAGGGAGAAACACAGCAAGATTAAGAAACAAGGAGCCGGGTGGGAGATGGAATCAGAGAGCGAAGGGAAAATCTGGGATGGGGAGATGGAGACGGAGAAAGAGGGAGGCACACGTGTTGATTACTCTCACATGAGCCAGGAATAAGCGGACTGGGACCAGGGACTTAACTAGATGAGAGGCCGGCTCCCTCCTCGGGCAGGTGGAGATTCGAGCATTAGGAGGAAGAGAGGGAAACTTCTCAGAGCGGGGAAGTCATGCCCCAGAAGGGCTCCTCAGATGGAGCCAGCCCCACGGGCGTGCCGGGAAAGGGACCAGCCCTGCGGAGGACTCTGGCAGGAGCAGTAAACCCGGCCATATGTTGCAGAATGTTGTTCCATAATCTTCACAGAACACCTTCCCTTAGGGAATGGAAAGTTTTGTAAATAAACTACAACAGTTGTAAGTTTCCTGCCAAGATCGGGACAGTTAGATTTCCCAAGAGGCAGAGAGTATGTTTTCTTTCCTCACACTGTTCAAATGGAGAGTGTGATGGTAAAGCTTATCTTTGATTTGTCAAACTAAACTGCTGTACTTGCCATTGCTAAGATTCCTTTCACTGCTGTTTACTTACTTGGGCAGAATTTATGAACATGTAAGCATAATAGTATTTTCAAAAGGTTAGCTGTCATCTTCTAAATGTTTAACATGCATCAAAATGATATAAGCTCTGTGATTCAAAACCAAATTCTGCTAAGTACAGGCATATTTTAAATGATAACAACCACATATTTATTAAATATTTATCATGCACACAACATTGTAACTGGCTATAGCATGCCTCTTGTCCATAAGGAGTGGAAAGAAAAACATTAGGATATATTGAACTTCTGCCTAGCTCCAAACCCTCTGCTAGATGCCCAAACATACATTATTTAATTTAATACTTACACTGACCCTTACAAGGCATCATTGGCCTCAGTTTGCAGATGAAGAAAATGAGACTGAGAGAGATCAAAGGGTAACTTACTCAGTTTTCCAAAGCAGGATTCAAAGTCCATCTTTTCTTTCTAAGTCTAGTTTAATTTTCACTCTATCATGTTGGTACTCAACATTTTCACGAATCCTTAAACCAGGCAACACATTAAAAACTTTACAAGTTTTTGTTATACCATTTCCTTATTTAAACCTTTTTGGTGTTAACAGGGTTCAGAGTAGGACAGGGAGGGGTAGATCCAACAGCAGCAAGCTGTTCAGGGGTGGAAACAGTACGAGCCAAAATAATAACCACCTTTGTAGAAGCTGCTAGATTCTGTGGGAATGGCAACTTGGTTAATAATTGCTGAGAATTTATTCTGTGTCATCAAGCAGATAATTACAGTCATCTTCAAAAAGGAAGGTCAACAGTATACATCAACATGAATACAGTATCGTGCTTCCTACTCAGCCTTTTCTGTTTCTTGATTTCTACCACTTCCTTGCACAGTGTTTAATTACTGAGGCAGTCTTTCAGCAAAAGGTCTAATTTGCTTGCCCCACCTGACTTTAACCATTGCTCTTACCTGTGGAGTTACCATGAACTGAACACTCTGTCTTCTTTTTTTTTTTAATTTTATAAATTTATTTATTTATTTTATTTATTTTTGTCTGTGTTGGGTCTCTGTTGCTGAGCACTGGCTTTCTCTAGTTGCTGCGAGCGGGGGCTATTCTTCGTTGCGGTGCGTGAGCTTCTCATCGCACTGGCTTCTCTTGTTACAGAGCACGGGCTCTAGGTGCACGGGCTTCAGTAGTTGTGGCTCGTGGGCTGTAGAGTACAGGCTCGGTAGTTGTGACACATGGGCTTAGCTGCTCCACGGCATGTGAGATCTTCCCAGACCAGGACTCTAACCCATGTCCCCTGCGTTGGCAGGCAGATTCTTAACCACTGCGCCACCAGGGAAGTCCACTCTGTCTTCTTTTTAAACCTGCTTCTCTTCCTGTATTCTACTCCTGTCCTAGTGGCACCATCACACACCAGCCCCCCCAAAGGATCCTATCCATCATCCTTGAGCCTTCCTACCTGTCACACACAGTGACTAGTTGTTTGGACTTAGAGTCAGGCAGGTCGGGGTCTACCACTTAAACGCTATGTGACCTTGGGCATTTACTTAACTCCACAATGCGTTGGTTTCCTCATCTGTAAAACATGATAATAATACTCCTCCTGGAGGTATTGCAGGGTTAAATATGGTTATGGAGGAAAGCCCTATCACATTGTCTGAAACATGGTAATAATACTCCTCCCGGAGGCATTGCAAGTGTCAAATATGATTATGGAGGAAAGCCTTATCACATTGTCTGAAACTTGGTATGTGCTCAATAAGTGGTAGTCATTATTCTTACTTCTTATCCTTCACATCCAGTTAGTGGTCAAGTCCTGCTGGTTTTATTTTCTGAATAGTTCTTAAATTTTCCTCTAGTTTCCATCACTCTTGCTACTGGCCCACTTTTCTAATCTTTAGGCCCAGATTCCTGCAGTAGCCTCCTAACTTGAGCCTCTGCTTCTGCCTCAAATCCATCATCATATCATGGTCACCCAATGGATTTTTCTAGAGTGTACATTGGACCTTGTTGCTTCCTTGCTTATTGCCCTCCAGAGGCCTTCAAGATCACCTCTGAATTCCTCAAAATGTAGAGGGAATTTTTGTGTTTACTGACTGGGGCTTTGTGACTTTTTTGGGGTGGGGGAGCTACACATTTTTTTAATTGAAGTATAATTGACATACAGCACTATGTATAATTGACGTACAGCACTATGTTAGTTCCATGTGCACAGCCTAGTGAGTTGATGTTTCAAGAGGATCACCATAAATCTAGTTACCATCTGCCATCATACAAAGTTATTACAGTATTATTGACTATATTCCCCATGCTCTAAGGCTTTGTGACTTTTTGATGGTGTATTAATAGCATTGTCTTGTAGATAAAAGGTTATGGTCTCTTGGTGAAACCTTGCTTAATCGTCCTGGTGTCAGCCAAAAACTGGGGGAGCAACACAGGAGAAAGGAGAGAAACTCACAGATATGTCTTTCCTTCTTTTTCTTTTCCCTCAAAAAATAAAGAAAATCCAATAAAGTAGTTTTCATAAAATGAAGTTGCCATATTAATCTCAGGAAATAGAGATCAGAAAATACTGAAGCTATGAAAACACTGTAAGGATTAGAAAAATTATTAAAGGGAAACTCATAAAACAGGCAATATAATATTGGATTCATTTCTTAGGTAGAATGCCTTCCAGATTAATATAGTGGAGCTGAGAAGCATTAGCAATTCCTCTTCACACCTTTACAAATCATACCCAGTTGTCAAAAAAGCAGAATGCTTCTGCTGTCAACCCCATTACACAGACCAGAATGATAGTTTAGCAGCCAATTTCTGCTATTAACAGAACTCAAGGGAAGGAAATAAATGACAGAAAAGCTAGCCAAGGATGGTGAAACTAATTATGATGACAAGCATATTATTGGAGACAGGTAATGGGCAGAAAACTACATTATCATCAGTGTTTTTCTCAACCCAGTAATGAAGACCATGTGGATATAGGTGTAAAGGGGCAGCAGGTGTGAGGGGGCAGGAAGGAGGGCAGAGTAAACACTGCAGATAAAAGTAGAGAAAGATGCCATGGACTTCCTTAGACTTGGTTAGGAGATGCTTTTGCAGGTAGTTGTGTTTTCTCTATAGAAGCAAGAGCAAAGAGTCTGTGATAGAGGAAATTATGACACTGGGGTTCTTAACCCTTTCTGGATCACAGAACTCAGTTAGGCTATGAATCTTTTTTCTCCCTTGAAAATAACCCTTTTGCACATGTACGCACAGTTGGAGGTACATTTCCAGAGCTTCAAGGGCCTATTCTTGGAGCCCAGATTAAGGACTTCTACTACAGAATGTTGGAAATTGCCTTCAGTGGACTTCTGAAATAAATTCTGGTTGCATCCATACAATGGAATATTGTGCAGTAGCTAAAAAAGAGGCAGACCACCTATTATCCCCTACTATGGACCAACCGCCAAGATACTCTGGGTGAAAAATGCAAGGTATAGATAGTATTCATGGTATTTTAGCTATAGTGTTGGTGTTAAAACACATATTTACATGTACATATGCTGTGTCTTTGGAAGACGTATTAAAAATGCTAACAAAGGTTGTCTTTTATGAGGGAACTCCCATAAGCAGGAGAGGATGGGGGAAGCTGGTTTTCAAATAGATGACCGTAAGCAGAATTAGGATGAAAGAAACTAGGAGGCATATCCTTTGTCTTTGCCACAGAGAAAGAGCTGCCCCCCCAACACTGTTCCTCAGCCTGTGAGGAGTAGAAATTTTAAGAATAATAAAATACGATTTTTCTAAACAATTATATTATTCAAGGTTACAAATAAAAGCTAATTATTATGAATTAAATATGTCTAAATTAGACAAATTCAAAAATATGTATCTGCATTATTTCCTATTAAATAGAATCACTGAGGAGTATTAGCCAAAATTTTCCAAAATTTTCTTGTTACTTTATGGAAAATTTTATGGCCATTATTGTCTTGAAAAAAGCAGCTAAAGGGACAAGTATTTTCATATTTTTCCTCTTATTTCTTTTTTTTTTTTTTTTTTTTTTTTTTTTTTTTTTTTTGCGTGCCGGCTTTCTCTAGTTGCGGTGAGCGGGGGCTACTCTTTGTTGTGGCGCACAGGCTGGGTTGCTCTGTGGCATGTGAGATCTTCACGGACCAGGGATTGAACCTGTGTCCCCTGCATTGGCACGCGGATTCTTAACCACTGCATCACCAGGGAAGTCCCTCCTCTTATTTCTAAGTGATTTTTGTTTCAGTTTGTTTGGCAGGGGTGTTATTTCAGCTTAATTTTTAACTTTTTCCATGTGATTGAATTTATTTTATTGGATTGTTTTTCAGTCACAAAGTAACATATATTTGCGGTAACAAGTCTAACAATATAAACATTTAGTAAAAGGCAAAAATGAATCTCCCTCCAATCCATTCAAATCCCCAGAATAACCAGTGTGAACCATGTTGTATGTAGCTTTCTGTGCCTTTGGACATTCCAAACCAAAGCTCACAAACATGTACACATATATGTACTTCTTCCTGTTTTTACAAAAAGTTTTACCTAACTGTACCCATTACTCAGCAGCAAAAATGTTTACCTAACTGTACCCATTACTCAGCAGCAAAAATGTTTACCTAACTGTACCCATTACCCAGCAGCTTACTTTATTCATTTAGTTATGAGGTTTAGGGACTTCTCTCCAGGCCAGTAGATCTAAGTCTGACTCCTTGTTCCCTGATACCTGCCTGATATTCCCTGGTATGAGCGCAGCACAGTCAAGTCAACATTTCCCCTATTGATGGACGCCACTACAAAAAATGCTGCGGTAAACACTCTTGTAAATATTTTTACTTCTACTAGTGCTTTTATAAAGAAATTTCCAAAAGTGGGACTACTGGCTTAAAGATCATGAACTTTAAACTTATTAACAGTACCAACAATCCAGTTTCCCACCTGGCAGTGCCAGGAGTTCCCAAACGTGAGGTGCCACCCTTGCCTTCTAGGTTGCCCACTTAACATTGCTGGTGGAGAAAAATACCCCTCTCATGAAAAGATGTAAAAAGTTAACATACTGTGTAGCTAGAGAGAGACTCTCACACCATCATCAAGATGAAAAACAGGCCTCTGGCTCCACCTTCTCACTGAAGTGATGCTGTCTCTCCTCTCTGCTCATCGGCACGCCTCTTCTGGATGGCAGCCTGGGACAGGGCGCAGAGAGGCACAGGCCGAGCTCACTGACTCAGGGAGCACAGCTAGGAGAAGTCATTAAGCAGACCCACTCCTGCCAAACAGCCACAGTACTGGAACACTCAGACTTCCTTGCTTCACTGTACTGAGAAAGAATTTTTTTTCTTCTTTTCTTTGGAGACGTGTATACTAGAATAATTACACATGATCTGAGTGCCAGTTATCAAAGAGCGGCTAATGATACTAAAAATAAAGACCAAGAAAGAGAGAGAAAGTGGGTAGCTAGGACACTTTGAATACTTTGTATTTAAGTTGTATCTTGCTACTTCAGTTTAAATCTAGCAGGTTTTAAAAAATGACTGGACCCTTTAATGCGGTAGTTGAGACGTGCAGGATTTGGGATGGGGTTCCCTGAGGCTGGCCCTCCAAGAACAAGCACATTTGGGATCCCCCTGTGCCCAGCCCTCCAAGGGCACCGAGTGGCCTCTTTCTCCTTCTCTGTTCGTGCTCTCACTCCTGGGATGTGAGAGAGACAGACTGTACGTGGTATCCTGGCCCAGAACATCAGATGAGTTGGGAAACACATTGAAGTGTTTACACGCTCAAGATTTTTTTCTCCCTCCACACTCACCCCCACAAAATCACCAACTAAAAACCTAGCCTAATAACCACCAGATTGTAGGGGCCCAAAGCAGCTGTTAAAGCAGAAATACCACTTGAATGGGGGAGCACAGTGAACAGTTATTAGCCTTAATCCTTTTCTTGAATTTTGGTCCTTTTCCCAGCAGGAAACAGAGCCCTGAGAGGATGGGCTGTTACAGCCAAGGTTGAGGGGACGGGGACGGTCAAGTCTCGGCAGCAGTGGGGGAAGGAAAGTCGCTCCTTGGAGGTCAGTGGGTTCCAACGAGGGCCAAGGAGGCAGAGCAGGGCCAATGGCAGGGGAGAGAGACGAACAGGAAGGAAAGGTGTGCACACAGGAGAGATACTATGTTTCTGTGCTTGAATAAAATATATGCCGAGATTGGGGTCTTCAAATTCTTTCATTCGAGCTAGCATTACTCAGAACAGATGACACGTTCAGGGAGTTCAGTTTCAGGTAACGTTTGCAATAATGGGCTTTAATACCAGCCTACCTTACCCTTTTTATCCATCAGCACTGCTGTTTCCTAAAAACCCAGATGTGTATTTTTCAGCTTGGAAGAACTGTTAGAATATGCAAAGTCCATCTGTTGGAAAGAGGATCATGGAGCCCTCCTCTCCCTCGCCCCCTGCACTCCTGTTTCAAGCTGCAACCTGCTTCCCTTCTGCCCACAACTGAAGTTCCGTTCCCCCTTGCTCTACGTTTCCCTTTTTCAGTAGCATGTCTCACCTTCTAATATACCACGTGAATCACTCAATATATTTACTGTTTATTGTTTCCGTCTCCTGCTGGAGTGTAAGCATCACAAGGGCAGAGTTCTTTGCTCTGTTCACTGACGTATTCCCAGCATCTAGAATAGCATTTGATGTGTAGCAGGCACCCGATCAATACTGAATGAAAAAAAGTGAAAGAGTAAGTTACAAAGAAATAGATATGATCCTGTTTGTGTTTTTCAAAATACCTACGTAATAATACATATGGTACAGAAAAAAAAATCACACATATTTTAGATAATAAAACGCATATTTAGATAAAAAACACATATTTTAGATAATAATTACTACTGCAGGGATGGGATTACAGGAGACTTTCTATCATATATTTCTTTTTTTTTTTAAAGATCAACTTTTTTTTAATAAATTTATTTATTTTTGGCTGCGTTGGGTCTTCATTGTTGCGTGCGGGCTTTCTCTAGTGGCGAGTGGGGGCTACTCTTCATTGCGGTGCGAGGGCTTCTCGTTGCGGTGGCTTCTCTTGTTGTGGAGCACAGGCTTTAGGCGCACGGGCTTCAGTAGTTGTGGCATGCAGGCTTCAGTAGTTGTGGCTTGTGGGCTCTAGAGCGCAGGCTCAGTAGTTGTGGCTCACGGGCTTAGTTGCTCCACGGCACGTGGGATCTTCCCGGACCAGGGATCGAACCTGTGTCCCCTGCATTGACAGGCGGATTCTTAACCACTGCGCCACCAGGGAAGTCCCTATCATATATTTCTTAATGTTTCCCATTTTTACAATAAATGTTACTTTTGAAATGAAAAGTAATGCTATAACAAAATAAGGAATTGATGGATTTCTTTAGACCTAAAAGAAGCAGCTTTGTTTGTTTTCTGGAGATATAGGTTACAATGGAAGAAAGTGATATTATTACAAGAGCCTTTTTTGAAAGTTTGATATTGTTTTGATGATGTTGAGGTGGATTTTTGAGCATAGACAAGACTTGCCTCACTAATGAGCTAAAAGACCAGTTTCCATAGAGGGGTCATCTAATTTTTTTTTTTTCTAACTAGCCTAATTATTATTTTACCTAGCATGCCATCTGGGGGCCTTACTTAGGTGATAGATAATAAACTTAAAATAGGATTGTACTTAACCATCCTATCTCCCCACCTCGCACCGTTACTGGCACGTGGTAAGCAGACATGTGAGATCAAGTGACTAGTGAGTGGGTGATGCCCTGGTAGCAGGTCTGAGAGTGGGGTTGCCTGAGAGCTGGGTGGAAGGGAAGGGCAAGTATCAAGGAGCTGAAAGGCCATCTTATCCTTAGCTCAGCTCTTTGTGTATTCTGAAAAGACCTGGTCAGCAAAAGATGCTTTATTGAATTGCAGCTCATAACAGGCAGAACATGAATGCTGTTAATCACAAGTGCTGTGAAGTGCATTGTTTATAGGGAGTATCTCCCTACAGGCGAGATCCAGAGAACAGGTTCTGAATACAGTATGTATTCATTCTGCCTCTTGCTGAATAAAGGCAAAAGCGGCCTCTTGAGACCCTGTGCACTGTATAGAGTACGCATTATACAGCATTTGATTTTATTTTTGCTAATCTATTTATTTTTAGGTTTTTCATCTTCTAAAAATTTTTTGGTCATCTTCCCAAACTACTAAAAAGAACATTTACATTAAAGAAAAAAAGACTATTTCTTTCAGTAAAAAAGTTTGGTGGGGGATTTCTCTGGTGGTCCAGTGGTTAGGGCTCCACGCTCTCACTGCCGAGGACCTGGGTTCCATCCCTGGTTGGGTAACTAAGATCCCACAAGCCTTGCGGCATGGCCAAAAACGAAAAAAGGAAGAAAAAGGTTTGGTGGTTATGCTTTTATTTAAAATACTCTCCCTAAGCACATACTGTCCATTTTAAATGAATGGGTTAAGATGGAGAATATATATCCTTGACCCCAAATTAAATATTTGAAAGGAGATGTCTTATTATATTTCCAGGATAAAACGTTTTCCATTTTCATGTTAGCAAGGTGTAGTTTCACTTCACTACTCAATCCGAGAGTGCTGCTGTCAGGCTCCCGCAGGGTGGGATGAGGGGTGGGCTGAGACCCAGGGCCAGCCCTTCAGGTCGGTTTTCCAATGCAGGCACAGGGGTGGGGCAAAGAGACCTTCCTTCCTGGGGGATCCGGGAAGCTTCACTATAGGGGGGAAATCGGCTGCATGTTTCAATTGCCCCTCATTTTCAGGCAGACACTTATGGAATGATTACACTCGGGTGAAAGATAGCTTCTACATAATTGAAGATTGTCCTGGATCTCTCTCATCAGAGAGGAAGAAAAGCCACATGAATTATTTACGGAGCGCCAAGTTATTTCCTTTCATGAGCCCTGACTTTGTTTTTGTCTCTGCAAACTGAGATTTTGTTTATCCATGAATAGTTTTCCCTAGGGCATGAAAAATATGACTCTTTAATTATGAATGAGGTTTTTTGTTTGAGTCTGTGTTAACTAAAACATGCAAAATACACTGTGTTTTTCATTAGATCCCTTTCAGCTCCCCACAAGAACAGAACCAGCAAAGGAACGAGCAGTTCAACCAGCACCCACCAGGAAGCCCACTGTGATTCGAATTCCAGCCAAACCAGGAAAATGTAAGCACTTCTCTGCCTCATTTATTTGCTTCTCCAAGAGCCAGTGAGAAATATATGCTAATTTATCAATGTCTGCTTTTGAAATTATGTATAATCAGCCACTTATTATTATTTTTCTGTCGAGAACATTTTCTTTTAACATCTTTATTGGAGTATAATTGCATTACAATGGTGTGTTAGTTTCTGCTGTATAACAAAGTGAATCAGTTATACATATGTTCCCATATCTCTTCCCTCGTTTATTTTTTATTTTTTAACATCTTTATTGCAGTATAATTGCTTTACAATGGTGTGTTAGTTTCTGCTTTATAACAAAGTGAATCAGTTATACATACATATATCCCTATATCTCTTCTCTCTTGCATCTCCCTCCCTCCCACCCTCCCTATCCCACCCCTCTAGGTGGTCACAAAGCACTGAGCTGATCCCCCTGTGCTATGCAGCTGCTTCCCACTAGCTATCTAGTTTACATTTGGTAGTGTATATATGTCCATGCCACTCTCTCAGTTTGTCCCAGCTTCCCCTTCCCCCTCCCCATATCCTCAAGTCCATTCTCAGCATCTGCGTCTTTATTCCTGTCCTGCCCCTAGGTTCTTCAGAACCACTTTTTTTTTTAAGATTCCATATATATGTATTAGCATACGGTATTTGTTTTTCTCTTTCTGACTTACTTCACTCTGTATGACAGACTCTAGGTACATCCACCTCACTAAAAATTAACTCAATTTTGTTTCTTTTTATGGCTGAGTCATATTCCATTATATATATGTGCCACATCTGCTTTATCCATTCATCTGTCGATGGACACTTAGGTTGCTTCCATGACCTGCTTATTGTAAATAGAGCTGCAATGAACACTGTGGTACATGACTCTTAGAATTATGGTTTTCTCAGGGTATATGCCCAGTAATGGGATTGCTGGGTCGTATGGTAATTCTATTTTTAGTTTTTTAAGGAACCCCCAAACTGTTCTCCATAGTGGCTCTATCAATTTACATTCGCACCAACAGTGCAAGAGGGTTCCCTTTTCTCCACACCCTCTCCAGCATTTATTGTTTGTAGATTTTCTGATGATGGCCATTCTGACTGGTGTGAGGTGATACCTCATTGTAGTTTTGATTTGCATTTCTCTAATGATTAGTGATGTTGAGCATCCTTTGATGTCTTTGTTGGGAATCTGTATATCTTCTTGGGAGAAATGTCTGTTTAGGTTTTCTGGCTATTTTTGGATTGGGTTGTTTGTCTTTTTGATATTGAACTGTATGAGCTGCTTATAGATTTTGGAGATTAATCCTTTGTCAGTTGCTTCATTTGCAAATATTTTCTCCCATTCTAAGCATTGTCTTTTCATCTTGTTTATGGTTTCCTTTGCTGTGAAAAAGCTTTTAAGTTTCATTAGGTCCCATTTGTTTACTTTTATTTTTATTTCCATTTCTCTAGGAGGTGGGTCAAAAAGGATCGTGCTTTGATTTATGTCATAGAGTGTTCTGCCTGTGTTTCTTCTAAGAGTTTTATAGTGTCTGGCCTTAACATTTAGGTCTTTAATCCATTTTGAGTTTATTTTTGTGTATGGCATTAGGGAGTGTTCTGATTTCATTGTTTTAACGTGTAGCTGTCCAGTTTTCCCAGCACGACTTATTCTCCATTGTATATTCTTGCCTCCTTTATCAAAGATAAGGTGACCATATTTGCATGGGTTTATCTCTGGGCATTCTTTCCTGTTGCATTGATCTGTGTTTCTGTTTTTGTGCCAATACCATGCTGTCTTGATGACTGTAGCTCTGTAGTATAGCCTGAAGTCAGGGAGCCTGATTCCTCCAGCTCCGTTTTTCGTTCTCAAGATTGCTTTGGCTATTCGGAGTCTTTTGTGTTTCCATACAAATTGTGAAATTTTTTATTCTAGTTCTGTGAAAAATGCCATTGGTAGTTTGATAGGGATTGCATTCAATCTGTAGATTGCTTTGGGTAGTATAGTCGTTTTCACAATGTTGATTCTTCCAATCCAAGAACATGGTATAATCTCTCCATCTGTTTGTATCATCTTTAATTTCTTTCATCAGTGTCATAGTTTTCTTCATACAGGTCTTTTGTCTCCTTAGGTAGGTTTATTCCTAGGTATTTTATTCTTTTTGTTGCAGTGGTAAATGGGAATGTTTCCTTAATTTCTCTTTCAGATTTTTCATCATTAGTATATAGGGATGCAAGAGTTTTCTGTGTATTAATTTTGTATCCTGCTACTTTACCAAATTTGTTGATTAGCTCTAGTGGTTTTCTGGTGGCACCTTTAGGATTCTCTATTTATAGTATCATGTCATCTGCAAAGAGTGACAGCTTTACTTCTTCTTTTCTGACTTGGATTCTTTTTATTTCTTTTTCTTCTCTGATTGCTGTGGCTAAAACTTCCAAAACTATGTTGAATAATAGAGGTGAGAGTGGGCAACCTAGTCTTGTTCCTGATCTTAGTGGAAATGGTTTCAGTTTTCATCATTGAGAACAATGTTGGCTGTGGGTATGTCATATCTGGCCTTTATTATGTTGAGGTAAGTTTCCTCTGTTCCCCCTTTCTGGCATGTTTTTATCATAAATGGGTGTTGAATTTTGTCGAAAGCTTTTTCTGTTCCTATTGAGATAATCATATGGTTTTTCTCCTTCAGTTTGTTAATATGGTTTATCACATTGATTGATTTGCGTATATTGAAGAATTCTTGCTTCCTGGGATAAATCCCACTATATCATGGTGTATGATCCTTTTAATGTGCTGCTGGATTCTGTTTGCTAGTATTTTGTTTAGGATTTTTGCATGTATGTTCATCAGTGATATTGGTGTGTAGATTTCTTTTTTTGGGACATCTTTGTCTGGTTTTGTTATCAGGGTGATGGTGGCCTCATTGAATGAGTTTGGCAGTGTTCCTCCCTCTGCTATATCTTGGAAGAGTTTGAGAAGGATTGGTGTTAGCTCTTCTCAAAATGTTTGATAGAATTCGCCTGTGAATCCTTCTGATCCAGGGCTTTTCTTTATTGGAAAATTTTTAATCACAGTTTCAATTTCAGTGCTTGTGATTTGTCTGTTTATATTTTCTATTTCTTTCTGGTTCAGTCTCAGAAGGTTGTGCTTGTCTAAGAATTTGTCCATTTCCTCCAGGTTGCCCATTTTATTGGCATAGAGTTGCTTGTAGTAATCTCTCATGATCCTTTGTATTTCTGCAGTGTCAGTTGTTACTTCTTTTTCATTTCTAATTCTGTTGATTTGAGTCTTCTCCCTTTTTTTCTTGATGAGTCTGGCTAATGGTTTATCGATTTTGTTTATCTTCTCAAAGAACCAGCTTTGAGTTTTATTGCTATTTGCTATCGTTTCCTTCATTTCTTTTTCATTTATTTCTGATCTGATCTTTATGATTTCTTTCCTTCTGCTCACTTTGGGGTTTTTTTGTTCTTCTTTCTCTAATTGCTTTAGTGTAAGGTTAGTTTGTTTATTTGAGATGTTTCTTGTTTCTTGAGGTAGGATTGTATTGCTGTAGACTTCCTTCTTAGAACTGCTTTTGTTGCATCCCATAGGTTTTGGGTCATCGTGCTTTCATTGTCATTTGTTTCTAGGTATTTTTTTATTTCCTCTTTGATTTCTTCAGTGATCTCTTGGATATTTAGTAGTGTATTGTTTAGCCTCCGTGTGTTTGTATTTTTTACAGATTTTTTCCTGTAATCAATATCTAGTCTCATTGCGTTGTGGTCAGAAAAGATACTTGATACAATTTCAATTTTCATAAATTTACCAGTCCTTGATTTGTGACCTAAGATATGGTCTAACCTGGAGAATGTTCCATGAGCAGAAGAAAGCGTATTCTGTTGTTTTTGGATGGAACGTCCTATAAATATCAATTAAGTCCATCTTGTTTAATGTATCATTTAAAGCTTGTGTTTCCTTATTGATTTTCATTTTGGGTGATCTGTCCATTGGTGAAAGTGGGGTGTTAAAGTCCCCTACTATGATTGTGTTACTGTCGATTTCCCGTTTTATGGCTGTTAGCATTTGCCTGATGTATTGAGGTGCTCCTATGTTGGGTGCATAAATATTTACAATTGTTACTACTTCTTCTTTGATTGATCCCTTGATCATTATGTAGTGTCCTTCTTTGTCTCTTGTAATAGTCTTTATTTAAACATCTATTTTGCCTGGTATGAGAATTGGTACTCCAGCTTTCTTTTGATTTTCCATTTGCATAGAATATCTTTTTCCATCCCCTCACTTTCAGTCTGTATGTGTCCCCAGGTCTGAAGTGGGTGTCTTGTAGATAGCATATATATGGGTCTTATTTTTGTATCCATTCAGCCAGTCTGTGTCTTTTGGTTGGAGCATTTAATCCAATTACATTTAAGGTAATTATCGATATGTATGTTTCTATGACCATTTTCTTAATTGTTTTGTGTTCGTTATTGTAGGTCTTTTCCTTCTCATGTGTTTCCTGCCTAGAGAAGTTCCTTTAGCATTTGTTGTAAAGCTGGTTAGGTGGTGCTGAATTCTCTTAACTTTTGCTTGTCTGTAAAGGTTTTAATTTCTCTGTTGAATCTGAATGAGATCCTTGCTGAGTAGCGTAATCTTGCTTGTAGGTTTTTCCCTTTCATCACTTTAAATATGTCCTGCCACACCCTTCTGGCTTGCAGAGTTTCTGCTGAGAAATCTGCTGAGAAATCAGCTGAATCCTTATGGGGATTCCCTTGTATGTTACTTGTTGCTTTTCCCTTGCTGCTTTTAATATGTTTTCTTTGTATTTAATTTTTGATAGTTTGATTAATATGTGTCTTGGCGTGTTTCTCCTTGGATTTATCCTGTATGGGACGCTCTGTGCTTCCTGGACTTGACTATTTCCTTTCCCACATTAGGGAAGTTTTCAACTCTAATCTCTTCAAATATTTTCTCAGTCCCTTTGTTTTTCTCTTCTTCTTCTGGGACCCCTATAATTTGAATGTTGGTGCTTTCAATATTGTCCCAGAGGTCTCTGAGACTGTCCTCAATTCTTTTCATTCTTTTTTCGTTATTCTGCTCTGTGGTAGTTATTTCCACTCTTTTATCTTCCAGGTCACTTTTCCGTTCTTCTGCCTCAGTTATTCTCCTATTGATTCCTTCTAGAGAATTTTTGATTTCATTTATTGTGTTGTTCATCGTTGTTTGTTTGCTCTTCGGTTCTTCTAGATCCTTGTTAAACGTTCCTTGTATTTTCTCCATTCTGTTTCCAAGATTTTGGATCATCTTTGCTATCATTACTCTAAATTCTTTTTCGGGTAGACTGCCTAGTTCCTCTTATTTCTTTGGTCTCTGGGTTTTTACTTTGCTTCTTTATCTGCTGTGTATTCCTCTGTCTTCTCATTTTGCTTAACTTGCTGCATTTCGGGTCTGCTTTTTGCAGGCTGCAGGTTCATACTTCCCGTTGTTTTTGGTGTCTGCTGCCAGTGGGTAAGATTGGTTCAGTGGGTTGTGTAGGCTTCCTGGTGGAGGTTACCAGTGCCTGTGTTCTGGTGGATGAAGCTGGATCTTGTCTTTCTGGTGGGCAGGACCACGTCCTGTGGTATGGTTGGGGGTGTCTGTGACCTTATTATGATTTTAGACCGCCTCTCTGCTAATGGGTGGTATTGTGTTCCTGTCTTGCTAGTTGTTTGGCATAGAGTGTCCAGCACTGTAGCTTGCTGGTCGTTGAGTGGAGCTGGGGCTTAGTGTTGAGATGGAGATCTCTGGGAGAGCTTTTGCCGTTTGATATTATGTGTAGCTGGCAGGACTCTGGTGGACCAATGTCCTGAACTAGGCTCTTCCACCTCAGAGGCTCACGCTTGACACCTGGCCGGAGCACCAAGACCTTGTCAGCCACTTGGCTCAGAAGAAAAGGGAGAAAACGAAAGAGAGAAAGGGAGGAAGGAAGGAAGAATAAAATGAAGTTATTAAAATAAAAAATAAAAGAATTATTAAAATAAAAAGGTAATCAAAAAAGAAAAAGAAGAGAGCAAGCAAACCAATAAACAAATCCACCAATGATAACAAGTGCTAAAAACTATGCTAAAAAAATAACCACAAAACAAACAAAGAAAAAAACAACAGACAGAACCCTAGGGCAAATGGTAAAAGCAAAGCTATACAGACCAAATCACACAAAGAAGCATACACATACACACTCACAAAAAGAGAAAAAGGAAGAAAAAAATATATATATATATATTTCTTTTTTTTTTTAAAGGGGGGGCTTCCCTGGTGGCACAGTGGTTGACAGTCCACCTGCTGATGCAGGGGACACAGGTTTGTGTCCCAGTCCGGGAATATCCCACATGCCGCAGAGCGGCTGGGCCCGTGAGCCATGGCCTCTGAGCCTGCGCGTCTGGAGCCTGTGCTCCGCAACGGGAGAGGCCACAGCAGTGAGAGGCCCGCGTACCGCAAAAAAAAAAAAAAGGAAGAGAGTAACCAACAATAAACAAATCTACCAATGATAATAAGCTCTAAATATTAAACTGAGATAAACCTAAAACCAGAAACAAATTAGATGCAGATAGCAAACCCCAAGTCTGCAGTTGCTCCCAGAGTCCCCTGCCTCAATTTTGGGATGATTTGTTGTCTATTCAGGTATTTCACAGATGCAGGGTACATCAAGGTGATTGTGGAGATTTAATCCGCTGCTCCTGAGGCTGCTGGGAGAGATTTCCCTTTCTCTTTGTTCGCACAGCTCCCGGGGTTCAGCTTTGAATTTGGCCCTGCCTCTGCATGTAGGTCGCCTGAGGGCGTCTGTTTCCTGCCCAGACAGGACGGGGTTAAAGGAGCAGCTGCTTCGGGGACTCTGGCTCATTCAGGCCGGGGGGAGGGAGTGGCACGGAGTGCGGGGCGAGCCTGCGGTGGCAGAGGCTCATGTGACGTTGCACCAGCCTGAGGCGTGCCA
Source organism: Lipotes vexillifer (assembly GCF_000442215.2). Classification (NCBI taxonomy): domain Eukaryota; kingdom Metazoa; phylum Chordata; class Mammalia; order Artiodactyla; family Lipotidae; genus Lipotes; species Lipotes vexillifer. The sequence goes on from NW_006785931.1 coordinate 489,967, forward strand.
TGTACTCTCCCCAGGAAGTTGTCCCTGGATCACGGGACCCTGGCAGTGGCGGGCTGCACAGGCTCCCAAGAGGGGAGGTGTGGATAGTGACCTGTGCTTGCACACAGGCTTCTTGGTGGCGGCAGCAGCAGCCTTACCATCTCATGCCCATCTCTGGGGTCCGTGCTGATAGCCGCAGCTTGCGCCCGTCTCTGGAGCTCGATTAGGCGTTACTCTGAATCCCCTCTCCTTGCGCACCCCGAAACAGTGGTCTCTTACCTCTTAGGCAGTTCCAGACTTTTTCCTGGACTCTCTTCTGGCTAGCTGTGGCGCACTAGCCCCCTTCAGGCTGTGTTCACGCTGCCAACCCCAGTCCTCTCCCTGGGATCTGACCTCGGAAGCCCGAGCCTCAGCTCCCAGCCCCGCCCGCCCCGGCGGGTGAGCAGACAAGCCTCTCGGGCTGGTGAGTGCCGGTCGGCACCGAACCTCCGTGCGGGAATCTCTCCGCTTTGCCCTCCGCAGCCCTGATGCTGTGCTGTCCTCCGCGGCTCCGAAGCTCCCCCCTCCCGCCACACCCCTCATCTCCACCAGCGAAGAGGCTTCCTAGTGTGTGGAAACTTTTCCTCCTTCACAGCTCCCTCCCAGAGGTGCAGGTCCCATCCCTATTCTTTTGTCTCTGTTTTTTCTTTTTTCTTTTTTCCTGCTCAGGTACGTGGGGAGTTTCTTGCCTTTTGGGAGGTCTGAGGTCTTCTGCCAGTGTTCATTAGGTGTTCTGTAGGAGCTGTTCCACATGTAGACGTATTTTTAATGTATTTGTGGGGAGGAAGGTGATCTCCACGTCTTACTCCTCCGCCATCTTGAAGGTCCTCCCCTCGAGAACATTTAAAAGCAAGTTGTTTTCTCATAATTCTTTAGACAATTAGTACAGCAAAATTTTTTTTTTTTGGTTTTTTTAAATTTATTTTTGGCTGCATTGGGTCTTTGTTGCTGCATGCAGGCTTTCTCTAGTTGTGGCGAGCGGGGACTACTCTTCGTTGCAGTGCACGGGCTTTTCATTGCGGTGGCTTCTCTTGTTGCAGAGCATGAGCTCTAGGCGTGCAGGCTCAGTAGTTCTGGCACATGGGCCCTAGAGCACACGGGCTTCAGTAGTTGCAGCACACGGGCTCAGTAGTTGTGGCTTGCGGGCTCTAGAGTGCAGGCTCAGTTGTTGTGGCACATGGGCTTAGTTGCTCTGCGGCACGTGGGATCTTCCCAGGCCAGGGCTCGAACCCATGTCCCCTGCATTGGTAGGCGGATTCTTAACCACTGTGCCACCAGGGAAGTTCAGTACAGTAAATTTGGTTTTTACTTCTCTTTAACATTGTCTTAGGCAGAAAGAATAGAGGGAGGCTGAAACTCAGAGTAATTGTAATATCGTATGTTAGTGCCAGTAGTAAAGATTTGGTAGGAAAGTTTTGAAACTGATAGCAAATACAGTTGTATATGTCTGTCAGGAATGTATTATTCCAATGAGCTTAATCTAAATATAGCTATGTGTGAATTGTCTGAAGGGGAGTAACCAAGAGTTATAAAAACATAACAGTGTATAAAAATATTATTTTAATTTGTATAACACTACGGGGTTTTTTTGTTTTGTTTTGTTTTGTTTTTGTGGTACGCAGGCCTCTCACTGTTGTGGCCTCTCCCGTTGCGGAGCACAGGCTCCGACACGCAGGCTCAGCGGCCGTGGCTCACAGGCCCAGCCGCTCCATGGCATGTGGGATCTTCCCGGTCCGGGGCACGAACCCGCGTCCCCTGCATCAGCAGGTGGACTCTCAACCACTGCACCACCAGGGAAGCCCCAACACTACGTTTTCATACACTTCCTTACTTGATTTTTAACACTACGTTTTCATACACTTCCTTACTTGATTTTTCAGTGTTACGATAAATGAAATTTTGGATGAATTTTATTTAATAAGTCCTGCAGATACATCTGATACATCTGATATTATCATAAGAGAGAAGCCAAGAGGGCCAGAACTGTTTACCTTGGGCTCTAGAGATTAGAAAAAGCGTGAGTATGTATGCACATGAATGCACATACAGTGGGTTCCAGAGCAGTTCCTGGGTGATCACAGAGCTTTCTCTGTGAGCCTCTGCTTTCCTTTCATTTCCTTTAGTGCTTTTGCATCCAAGTTGCATCCTTGCCTTTGTCTAACGAGATTCTGCCACTCCATTCCTGCCAACAGCAGAGCAAGTGTCCCAGTCCTTCACCTGCAGCATCCCAGGGTTACACTGTAGGCATCCTCTGGAATGCCATGAAACTTAGTTTAGGGGTATGGTTTCTCTATAAAGTACTACCTAGAAGAATCATATTGGTTTTAGTCTCTTGATGGTTTTATTAACTGATGGCTCTAAGCCAAATAGTGAGAAGATTGAACAGAGTTTCTATGAAGAATGAAGAGGAGAGAAAGTCAAGGGTTCCAAATTCTCACTTCTTAGGAGCTTATATGGTAGTGTTAGACTGAAGAACTGGTCATATGTTTCTTTTGACAGTATTATATAGCCTACAGATCAGTGACAGGACAGCTCATCGGGTTGTCGGCCTGCTCACTGTTACCTTGTTAAAAGTATTTGGGGGCTTCCCTGGTGGCGCAGTGGTTGAGGGTCCGCCTGCTAATGCAGGGGACGCAGGTTCGAGCCCCGGTCTGGGAAGATCCCACAACTACTGAGCCTGCACGTCTGGAGCCTGTGCTCCACAACGGGAGAGGCCGCGATAGTGAGAGGCCCGCGCAACGCGATGAAGACTGGCCCCCCGCTTGCCACAACTAGAGAAAGCCCTTGCACAGAAATGAGGACCCAACACAGCCAAAAATAAATAAATAAATCAACAAAAACAAACAAACAAAAAAAGCCAAGCATTAAAAAAAAAAGTATTTGCGATTTTAATAAGCTGCGTGAGATAGAATGATAATAAATATTACCTGAAGCTCATGTGGCTTTATGTAATACAACTTTTACATTTAAATGTATTCTCCTGTGTGTCAGGGTCCCCCAGATCCCCATGTTTGATGATTTGCTAGGAGGACTCACAGGATTTAGCATATAGTTGTGTTCGTGGCTGTGATTTATTATAGCAAAAGTATGCGAAGAAAAATCAGCAAAGGAAAAAGGTGCCCGGGGCCAAGTCTGGAGGAAACCAGCACAAGTTTCTAGGAGTCCTCTCCCAGTGGAGTCACACAGGGTGTACCTAACTCCACTCAGATGTAAAGTGTCAATCAGGGAAGCTCATTAGAGACTCAATACCCAGGTTTTTTGTTGGGGGCTGGTTACATGGACACCTCTAGGAATTTGGCCATGTACCAAAATTCCAGATTTCCCAGAAGGAAAGCAGGTGTTCAGCATAAACCATATTCTTTTCTTTTATCTGTTCTAGAAATGGTGCGAAGCGTCCCAAAGTCCAAGTTGCTAGGTGCCAGCAAGGACCAACCTTGTAACTCAGGCCTGCTATGTTTACTCTTTTCTACACACTTAGAAATTGGATTAATAATCCTGAAATCCTGAGAAGGGTATATTGAGAAAGCACCTTTATTTATTATCCTGACAAAGCTCCAGGAACTATTAGAAAGCTGAGTTCTGTACTGCTATATGTGAGAGAACTGAAGTGCCAGTTCCTAGAGAATTCTTTCTATGTATATCAAAAACCAGTTCCCCAGAATTTTTTTATTACGATTATTAAGCAATGCATATATTGCTGTGGAGGGAAAAAAATAAGACTTTTGGTATCCAAAGAACTTGGAATGGACAAGAAAAGAAAGGAACAGCTTTGTGGTGCAAAACTCCTTGCTCTGAACCTGTCAGCTTCTTCCCCTGGGGACCTGTTTCTTCTGACTAGGATGTCCTTTCCCCAGATCTCTGCATGGCTCACTCCTTCACTGTTCCTTCAGGTCTTTGCTCAAATGCCACTTTTCTCACTGAGCACTCCGCTGACCACATAGTTTGAAATTGAAAATCTCCACCTCCCCCACATACCCACACCAGATAATTACTGTGTCCCTTCCTTCCCATAAGTTGTCTCCTCTCTGCTTTCATATTCTTACTGCTTTGTACCCTTCAGTAAGGAAACTGCAGCACAGAGAAAATCTTCAAGATGGCGACTGAGTTGGACCGTCCCTGTGTGTGTCTTAATTCCCCGCGCAGCACTGCCTCTCAACTAAGAATGCTCGTCTGTCTCTAAGTCATTGTTTTCTTAGGAGCTGGCCTGGGTGTTTTTCCCCTTTTGAGAGTGTTTTCCTGTCTGTGGATAAAACAGGAACCTGACAAATCATCCTCTTGTTTTGTTAGAGGTTTTTCATGTGAAATGGAAGCAGAGAGTGTTCATTTGAATGGGAAAAATTCCTATCTCTCCTTTAAATGCCCAAACCAGTAAAAGGTGGCTTTAGCCTCCTTTAGTACGTTACAGTCATCCTCTCTCCAAGTGTTTTGCACACAGATTTTAATTAGCTGTCACTAATTAAATCTGGTCATCTTTGTTTCTTCTTTTTAAAATAAGTTGGGAGTGCACTATCTCTGGGTTAAGGATGTAGTTTGGATGTAAAGTTATTGCTTGTAACAAAAATGGGAGCAATTAAGCCCATTAATCTGGAGCCAATATACTAGAAAACACATTTAATTATTTGGATGGGGGAGGGTTGGATACACCACCTATTAGGAAGCAGCATGCCTTACTACAATGAGTACAGGCTTTTGGTTTCAAACCATCTGACCATTACTGCATTTAGACCTGGCTAGCTCATTTATTTTCTTCTCAGCTTCAGTTTCTTCATCTGTAAAATGGGTAGGATATTATCTAGTATAGTGCTGTCCAATATGGTAGCCAACAGCCACATGTGGCTACTAGCTAGTAGACTCAACAGATCTAGCACTTAGATTGAGGTTGGTTTGGAGAAATGTATATGAATAAAGTGCCTTAACTTAATGTGTGGCCCATAGAAGGTTCTCAACAAGTGCTGGCTTGCTGTTATAATTATTTAGTATAATTTTTAATCTCTATAAAACATTTGGTAAAAATTAACCAATGCCTACTAACTCATCAATTTTCTGAGGTTTGCCAGGATATCTTTCTCATTTGCTTAGCTATCCATTCTTTGTGTGGATCTTTTACAATAGCCATTTTCCTAATAGCGAACCAAGCTGTAATCATTTCATCCCTTGAAACCCCAGAAGACTAGAAATTATTGATTAATTAATTACTGCTATTTTTCCAGGTTCACATGAGGAGGATCCACAAAGCCCACCTCCTCTCCCTACTGAAAAACCTATTGGAAACACCTTCAGCACAGTATCCGGAAAACTCGGTAATGCTAACAGAACTAGAAACTTGGTAAGTGGTCATCATAGGTAATCTTAGGTTGAAGACTAAGCTATGCACTAATTTTAAGTAATCAGCTGATGTCTAAATTATTTTACTATTGGCCAGATAAAACCAATTTCTAAGCTCCATGTACTTATTTAATATTTTTAAAATTCCTGGGCTTCCCTGGTGGTGCAGTGGTTGAGAGTCTGCCTGCCGATGCAGGGGACACAGGTTCGTGCCCCGGTCCGGGAGGATCCCACATGCCGTGGAGCGGCTGGGCCAGTGAGCCATGGCGGCTGAGTCTGCACGTCCAGAAGCCTGTGCTCCACAACAGGAGAGGCCACAACAGTGAGAGGCCCGCGTACCGCAAAAAAAAAAAAAAATTCCTATAGGATAAAAGAATTAGGCTAATTCATCGTACTTCATCATAAAATAATTTGCCCTATACCAATATCATGGCATTGTCTTTTAAATAGCACTAATAATGAGGAAGTTATTGAAAATTTCTAAAAACCTTTAATTTTTGTAGAAACAGATTTAGTTCAATTATCAGGTTTTATTTAAAATACCAAATTAGGGACTTCCCTGGTGGTCCAGTGGTAAAGAATCCGCCTTACAATGCAGAGGACGTGGGTTCGATCCCTGGTCAGGGCACTAAGATCCCACATGCCGTGTACAGGGCAACTAAGCCTGCGCACCACAACTACTGAGCCTACGCGCCTCATCCAGAGCCCGTGTGCCTTAAACTACAGAGTCCATGTGCCCTGGAACCCGTGTGCCACAACTACAGAGCCCATGCTCCCTGGAGGCTGCGTGCCACAACTAGAGAAAAGAAAACGCACACACCTCAACTAGAGAGAAGCCCGTGTGCCGCAACAAAAGATCCCACATGCCTCAATGAAGATCCTGCATGCCACAACTAAGACCTCATGCAGCCAAATATAAAATAAATAAATAAGTAATAAATAGATCTTTAAAAAAATAAAATACTGAAATAGTGACATAATTTTAAGACAATTATCATAAGAATTTGTTCATCTGAAATTTAGGAGAGAATTATTTTTTAAATTTAAAAAGTAGTGCTTTATCATGTACTTGTTAACAGATGGTGGTAAAAAGTTTTTTTTTTAATTTCAACCTCAATACTGTTTTTCTATACTTTTTCAAATTCCCATATGATAGATTATCTTTAAGGTTTGTTTCAAAAGAAACCAGTTCTTAAAATCTTTGAGCCAAATTTTCAGTTCAAACTTCATAATAGTTTTACACTTGTGCATTAACTATGCTATTATACATGCAAACCCATCTAATCATCTAGTGAAGAGACATTTCTTTGAAGAAGACATTAAATTGAATTAGCCAATGTCAAGTTAATGAGATTTTTCTGTAGGCTGAATTAAAATGTAGTGATCACTTGCATTTCAAAATACTTGGTAATAAATTTTTATTAAAACTGGGCTAGGGACTTCCCTGGCAGTCCGGTGGTTAAGACTCCACGCTTCCAGTGCAGGGGGTGTGGGTTTGATCCCTGGTCAGGGAACTAAGATCCCACATGCCGTGCAGCAGAGGCAAAAAAATTTTTAAAAACTGGGCCAAGATGACCCAAAAGAGGATGATAGGGCTCCCACCAGACTATTATTGAATGGGAAAATCCCAAATTTCCATAGAGGAAAAGTTACTTGAGAAGGTTACTGGCTTCTACTCTAAAGGGTTGTAAAGGAGAATGAGAGGATGATGAGTAGGCATACAAAGCATTCACTGAGTCATGTCATGGGCTTTGTAAACCCATAAAGCTCTATTAAAATATTAAGTATTATTCCATGTGGTGTTAAGCAGTCCACAAAGCAACTCAAACATTTTAGAAAAAACAAGGAAAGGAAGTTAGAATAAACTAAGCCATCTGGAGAGGGACCATATTCATAACTGTTTGTATCTCGCATAAACAACATGGAAATCCTGTCCTGCGCTGTTTACAAAGGGTGGGGGCCGGAGGGGGGCGCGGTCAAAGCACTCTGTGCTGTACTGTAATGAATACATACCATAATAGACACACTGGGTCTGAAGGAAGAAAAGGAGAGAAAAAGACCCCAAGTTAAATGATTTGGCTGAAGTCATGCACTTAGATTTCCAGGGCCCAAAAGTCAAAACTGCCTGAGAAATTCCTTTGGTTTTGAGAATTACAGTTACTGAGTGAATTTTAGATCAGAGGCCAGAATGGCTTCAGGTATTGGGGAGGGTCTCTAGAAAGAGTGCTTTACCACTGTGATGACCCATGAGGAAAGGCACGGTCTTTGAAAGTTGTGTCTTCTGATGAGACGCAGGACAAAGACCCTTGACTATTTCTCCTGCCTTGAGCGCCAGGGAACTTTCCATCGCAGGACAAGGTGGCTGTAGTTGCAGAATCTCACTTTCTTCACTTAAACGATGAGGGAATCCAGGGTGAGGAACCACAGGAGCCACTGGCACTATTCTCTTAGCAGGAGCAGACGTTTCTGTGGAAACCCAAGGCTCCCAGAGCCGCCCGCAAGGCGGCTGCCAGCCAGTGCCAGAGGAGAGTCAGGGGACGCTGCCCAGAAGGCAGAAGGAGTCACAGCTGCAGCATAGGAGATGGCTAATGAATTCAGGACATGAGAAGTGGTACCAATTCCTGAAGAAAAAAGAGAAGGCACATCTTCAGAGGCTGCTCAGTGATTCCAACAGACAAGAATGTGGTTTTGGAAGAAATACCTGTTTTTTGAAAAAACAAACAAAAAAACAGGGAATTATTTTGAAATTAGAATATAAGAAACCATTCCAAAGAACATGAACAAAAAGATGGCAACGGGCTTCCCTGGTGGCGCAGTGGTTGAGAATATGCCTGCCAATGCAGGGGACATGGGTTCGTGCCCTGGTCCGGGAGGATCCCACATGCCGCAGA
>NW_006785932.1:0-204 GCF_000442215.2 Lipotes vexillifer
CCGTAACCTCTTTGTGCCTCTTTTCTTGTCTGTAAAATTGTGATGATAATAATACCTAACTATGAGATTATTTTGAGAATCAAGTGTAGGGCATTCAGCACGGTGCCCACGAATTCATGAGCATTATATATGTGTTAACTGTTATTTTATTATCAAAGCATTTTGCTGAGTTTTCATCGAAGGATTAATTGACATTTGATACAG
>NW_006785933.1:0-2217 GCF_000442215.2 Lipotes vexillifer
GCCGCCCTCTGAATGGGCCTCCTCAGAGGCGGCCGTCCCGCGTCCCGCCCCGATTCCCCCGGGACGCCGGAACCCAGAGTCGCCCTGCCCCGGTGGGTGGGGGACGCCGCTGGGGACAGCCCTGGGAGCGCCTTCCGCCCGGCCCCTGACCTCCCGGGCCGTCTGTGGACTGACCAGCACCCCAAGGTGCCCAGGTAAGCGCCGCGCTCAGCCCCATCTCTCCTCCACAGCCTCTGGCCACGTCTCCGGGACGATGCTGAAACCTGATCTCTGGGGTGGTGGTGGGGGAGGGGACGGGGACGGGGTAGTGGCAGGAGGTGGGATGCAGAGTCCCAGGGCCAGGAAGCAGGGGAGACCGGACTTGGGAGGAGGGTGACCCTTCCAGTGTCTCCTGTCACTTGAGGGCAGCCTTCAGGTCCGAAGGCTGTGGGACAAAGCGCCCCAGCCCCAGAGCCTGGAGGGCTCCTCCTTCCAGGAGAAAGCCATGCTTTGTCTTTGCCGAGACTCACTGGGGCAGAGGAAAGCCTGGTGTACAGATGTGCGGCTTTCCGGAGCCGGGGCTGCTTCCCAGCACAGCACATTCTTTTGCTGAAACCGAGAAAGCCCGCCTGCCCGGTTCCAGGGCCATCCGTCCACCCGCAGAGCCCGTGAGGGATCTCGGGCTGCCCCGAGGGCAGAGGGCCCCAAGGCTGTACCCAGGTGCTTCTTAGGGGAAGCAGTGCTTTTACTAAATGCAGCAAGACAGCCTCAGGAGCAAAGCTGGGCTTTCAAAATGAGTTTGCCCGTTGTGTTGCCCACTCTCGGGGCAATCAGGGGGAGGGTTTCAGAGTCCATGACAGTGAAACAAGACACACGGTCACTGAAATAACCTGCCCACGGTATTAGCAGAGCTTCCAGACGGTAGAGTGTCTGGGTCCTTCCGTGCATCTTACCTCTGAAATGTCCGAGGTGAGCCGGGCCAGCACCATGGGCCCAGCCTCTCAGGGTGGCACGTGCCTGGATCAGAGTGGCCACCCTGGGGCATCTGTGCCCGAGGATCCCGCTGGCGTTCGGCATTCTGCTGACCCTGGGCTGACACAGCGCTGTGTGTGTGTCTTAGCTGGAAGGATGAGGGTGATCAAGAGGGAGACAGAGGAGCACTCCCTCTAAGAAAGGGAAGCCCAGGCCAGTGAGCGGTCTGCCTTCTCACTTTTTCCAGCCTGAAAGTCTTGTAAGTTCTCCCTTCTAGGACTGGGAGGTTTCTCCGCAGCTGAATGGATGATACTGTCTGTTCAAATGTTTCCTGACATTTTAATGCAGTATATACACGATAGTAGTTTTCCATGAATTCCATATATATATCAATATGTTATATATCAATTATCTGGTTAGGATGGAAATATTTTTCCAACTCCGAAGGTGAATTTAAGAGAGTTTTGGTCCGTTTCTATCAGGAGAGAGAGATCTTTCTCTTCCTCTGTTGGTGACGGTGGCTGGTGGGATCCCAGGAGCTGGATTCTGGTGGCACTTCCTACAGACGCTCTTTCTAAGTGGGAGCTGCGGCTCCAGAGCTGCAGGCTACTCCCAAAGGCCCCGAGCCTTCTCTGCATGCGGGGAACTCGCACAGCAGGCTCCTCCGAGGTAGTGTTATGCTGTACTTGGAGGCAAAAGGCAGTGACTTTAGGACAGGGTTATTCTATCACATTAAGGCTGCTGACTTTGAGATCTCCCTAATGGGGGGCAAGGGTGTCTTGTGGAAAGAACACAGCCTCCCAGTCATAGAGATGAGTTGACTGCCTTTGAACAAGTTTCTTAACCTCACCTTTCAGCATCTCTCTTTCCACGTCCATAAGGTTGGGGTAATAAATTTGCACATGGAAACCTTTTTCTGAGGATAAATCAGATGATGGCTGCGTATGGCTTAGCACAGTGCCTGGCATGTAGTAGTAGGTACTCAGCAAAAAGCAGCTATTATTCTGATTTCCATTGTTCTTCTCTTTGTAAAGAATGTTGATATGCATGATATAAGCAGGATTTTAAAACATCTTTGAGAAATCTGTGATTTACAAGTCGTGGACATTCAGATCTGCACCTGTAGCCACCGCAGCATTGCTCTGAAAGCATGAAGAAAGTAGGACTTGGGTTTGATGATCAGCATAAATTCTAGGCAAGCAGTTTACACATTAAGAAGTGTTTACTGGGGCTTCCCTGGTGGCGCAGTGGTTGGGAGTCCGCCTG
>NW_006785934.1:0-2955 GCF_000442215.2 Lipotes vexillifer
GGCTCGAACCCGTGTCCCCTGCATTGGCAGGCGGATTCCTAACCACTGCACCACCAGGGAAGTTCCAGAGCTGGATATTCTTAGGCCATCTCTTTTTGGGGCAAAGATCTATTAGATTTTGAAGGCAGCCTTGATATATGGTGTGTGGTAGGCATACTTGTTGAATGAATGAATGAACTTATTTCTGGGTAATGCTGAGGCAATTGGTAGTGGCTATTTATTACTCTTTGTATGTTATTTTCTTCTTTCTTCTTTTCCTTCTCTGTTACCACTATCATTTTCTTTTCCATTTCCATTCTATTTATATCAGAGGCCTGGTAAAGTACCTCTTTCTGTCATTGCTAAATACTCTTATTGGTTTCATGGTAAAAAGATGTTGTTCCTCCTAGTGGTAGGGCAGATATTTAGTGTTCCAGAGTGAATGGAGAAGGTATGATATAGGCTACTTTATTGCAGTCATCTAGTTGTTCCTCTGTTTTCCATCATAAGCCTGTTAACTTGGAGTGATATTTTATTAACAGGTATGGAGGAGGTGAACTTGCCCACAGTAACTCTTGAATACTGCTTGGGGTACTGGTCCCTTCTAGAGGCTCCATGGGGGCTCTAAGAGGGCAGGAGAGGGACACATCCTAAAATCTAGGAATTAGGTTAGACTCTTGGCCTTCCCTGGTCCCATTTGAATGATGGCTCAGAAAGCCAGAAGTCTCTAGAGTTCCACTGGGGTGTAGGGCATAGGCTAGGGATGAAATGTGTGTTTATCAAAAAAGGCTAGTGAAAGAAACTGGCATGTTTGGTCACAACTTGTTTATGGGACATTGGTATCGTCCTTCAACTTAGTGTTGAAAATGAAAGTTATTTGTCACGGGAATGGCAATTTTATTGCTCTTTTATTCTTTCTATTCATTTACAAGCTTTGTGTTCTCTGGGGATGAGGAGTTGTCCAAACTACATTCCCTTACACTCCACCTCATTTTCCTTCTCTCTCTCTCATTTCTTCAGCTTCCTATGATATTCGTAGCCTGACAATTTGTATATTTTTCCTGGCTTGGCTTAAATTGAGAAGCAGAGAAGTTAATGTTTTGTTCTCTTGAATATGTTTCTTGAGGTACCAGACTGAATTTTACCTAGCTTTTACTATAACAGGGGAAGCATAAACACTTTCTAGTTTAAGTGAAACCACTGGTGTCAGCAGATGAAAAGTGTTAGCTGAACTTGACATCCTTAACCCTGACTGCCCCCTCCCCAAATGTTTTTTGTTTTCTTTTATGCGCTAATGTGCTCCTAAAAAATATTTGAGGCAAATTAGAGGAGACCTCCTGGATATAGCAAACAACTCTTAATAATCAGAGGCTAGTGTGCTGACTTTTTTTGGGGGGTGGTGGTGATATGTCATTAAATGCAGGCTTAATATAGAGAAACAGCAGGGTCTTGCTGACCTGAACTTAGCCCATCTTATCATACTCTGGTAAAGGAAAAGCATCACATGGCATCTCAGATTCCTTCCTGATGGGCCTCAGTTTCTGAGTAAATGGTTACAGATGTGTGAGCTTAAGCCATACTGATTATGTTCTTTTAAATATTCTTTTCCAAAAATTTTGTACTTATTAAGCATTTGACATATTTATAGAATTTTAATATTTGCTGTGAGAGGGCAAAAAGATGTCTCTTTACTTTTGACAGGGTTATATAATCTAATTTGGTTATTTAATACAATGAACCTTTTAACTTACTCTGTAATGGCTTTTATTTCATTTAACATCATTAGATTTCTCAGCAGTTATGTAAAATTACACCAAAACCTGTTTTCAAGGTGACCTTTGATTGTCCAGAGAATTATTTTGTTTAAATTAGATCTTGTTTAAATAAGACCATCAGCATAAATGTTCTAATATCCATTTACTTTCTAATTGATGAAACTTTATATTAACTTTAGCTATATATAGACTATTATTATAGATATACATTTACTGTATTCAGTCTGTATATTCAAGGACAAAACCTGTGTAAGTAATTTTAATCTTATGTCATCAATGCTTCTCTAGAAAACAAGTGATCAGAATTTTTAGATTTTCAGGTACCACCTTTATTCCAAGTTAGTATTAAAGGAAGATAAATTGTCTTTTGTTCTCCATAGGTGCACTATTACATTTTAAAGTGCTATCACCTGAAATTTAAAAACTTAACAATGCATTTGCAGCCTTTTCAAGACATAAATCCTAATGTCATTTCATGCAAGTTTGTTGAAATATTGACTGCTGACCCTTGTGTTCACTGACCTTTTGGCTAGCAGGCATGCGTAAGTGCATTCCTTACTCATAGGGGTCCATCTGGTTTTAGGTGCAGAATGAAATTTGGAATTTCAGTAGGGACAAACCAAAAGTTTCTTGGATCTTTTTTTTTTTTTTTCTGGTTTCTTAGAGGCTAGAACTGTCCTTAGGTCAATGCTGTGAGTTATGTTTTTAGAGTTTTTGTTTTTTGCTTTTGCCCGTGTGGCTGGTATGGTTGTGATTACCACCAGTTTCTCTGGACCTTACTGATTTTACTACCATTTAGGTTCCAGAAAGCTTTCATCTCCTATCAGGGTTAGCTGGCAAATTTGAGTCTTTCTCTTTGTTTTTTAACTCTATTGGTATGTTAGCATTTTGGTTGTTAGCATTTTCAGGGGCACAGATCTGAGTAGAAGTGGTTGTCCTCCAAGAAATCCTTGCCTGTTAGTTTTTCTCTTTCAACGCTCCACCTTCCAAATGAGGAAGAGAAAGCCAGGGAGAGAAAGGTGGAGGTGAAAATAACATATATATATTTTACCGAAGTATAGTTTATTTACAATGTTGTGTTAATTTCTGCTGTACAGAAAAGTGATTCAGTTATCCATATTTATATATATACACACACACATTCTTTTTATATTCTTTTCCATTATGGTTTATCACAGGATATTGAATATAGTTCCCTGTG
>NW_006785935.1:0-219 GCF_000442215.2 Lipotes vexillifer
AATCAACAGTAACACAATCATAGTAGGAGACTTTAACACCCCACTTTCACCAATGGACAGATCGTCCAAAATAAAAATAAGGAAATACAAGCTTTAAATAACACATTAAACAAGATGGACTTAATTGATATTTATAGGACATTCCATACAAAAGGAGCACTTCTCAAGTGCTCATGGAACATTCTCCAGGATAGATCACATCTTGGGTCACAAATCAAG
>NW_006785936.1:0-983 GCF_000442215.2 Lipotes vexillifer
TCTGTTTTTCCTTTTTTCTTTTGCCCTACCCAGGTACGTGGGGAGTTTCTTGCCTTTTGGGAGCTGTGAGGTCTTCTGCCAGCGTTCAGTGGGTGTTCTGTAGGAGCAGTTCCCCGTGTAGATGTATTTCTGATATATCTGTGGGGAGGAAGCTGATCTCCACGTCTTACTCTAACTGCCATCTTCCTCAACTCCCTACCTGTCTTCTCTTTTGGAGGGTTATACACTTAAGGATGACAAGTCAGATTTGTGAGCCTGCCAGAACAAGAAGCAAACTGAGTCTGGCCTGCCTCGAAAAAGAAGTTTTGAATCTCGAGCAGCAGCGACGTATGTAGAGCTCATTGGAGCCAATACTTTTCTTTGCTCAGGAAGAAACTGAGGATGTCTCGTCCCAGGCCAAGGTGCTTAAGGACCGGGTGTTGTGTCATTTTAAGATTGTATTAATTTTCTGTTTGGATGATCTGTCCATTGGTGTAAGTGAGGTGTTAAAGTGTCCCACTCTTATTGTGTGATTGTTGATTTCCTCTTTTATAGCTGTTAGCAATTGCGTTATGTATTGAGGTGCTCCTATGTTGGATGCATATATATTCATAACTGTAAAATCTTCTTGGATTGATCCTGTGATCAGTATGTAGTGTCCTTATTTGTCTCTTGTAATAGTCTTTAAAGTCTATTTTTCCTGATATGAGTATTGCTACTTCAGCTTTCTTTTGATTTCCATTTGCATGGAAAATCTTTTTCCATCCCCTCACTTTCAGTCTCTATGCGTCCCTAGGTCTGAAATGGGTCTCTTGTAGACAGCATATATATGGGTCTTGTTTTTGTTATCCATTCAGTGAGCCTGTGCCTTTTGGTTGGAACATTTAATCCTTTCACTTTTAAGGTAATTATCAATATATGTGTTCTTATTACCATTTTCCTAATTGTTTTGGGTTTGTTTTTGTAGGTCCTTTCCTTCTCTTGTGTTTCCCACTTAGAGAAGT
>NW_006785937.1:0-312 GCF_000442215.2 Lipotes vexillifer
TTGTGAATTACAGTGGCCCTGAGAACCTTTTCTCCCTTCGCTTTCTTGTGAGCTGGCCGCCATCCCACAGGATTTCTTCAGACCCTAGTCTGTTTCAGGCACGGCATGCTGAGTCTTTGGTTCATTCTTCTTGTTGGTGGGAAATTAGAGTTCAATGTGCCCGTCCAAACACCTACAGCTAGTCTCTCATTGCTTCTCCCCATTCCTGTCCATCTTATGCAGAAATTGCAAAGTGCACCAAACAGGAGCTTAAAGGCACTTACTGCAAGGGTGGAGAGTGTCAGGAAAGCGTCTTGAACGGCCAACACGAGT
>NW_006785938.1:0-247 GCF_000442215.2 Lipotes vexillifer
CGAACCCGTGTGCCCTGCATCGGCAGGCAGACTCCCAACCACTGCGCCACCAGGGAAGCCCCTCAAAAGCTGTTTTTAAAGAAACCTGTATGAGGCAATGTCATTTCAATACAGAGAAATGTTCTTAAGGCACTAAAAACCTAGAAATATAAACATATTAAAATTTTATAAGATTTAAAAAAATTTTTATTTATTTATTTTTGGCTGTGTTGGGTCTTCGTTGCTGTGCATGGGCTTTCTCTAGTTG
>NW_006785940.1:0-493 GCF_000442215.2 Lipotes vexillifer
CCTCAAGCCAGAGGGCCCACATCACCATGGGGATGGGTACTAGGCAAGTGTGACCTCACACCAGCGGGCCCACATCATAAGAAAGTAAGGAACCCAGGAGTTGTTACCTCAAAAATGAGGGCAAACATCACGAAGAAGATGAGGCAACCAGCAGGATCCATCTCAAACCAGAGGGCCCACATCAAAAAACTGTGAGGAACCTAGCAGGATTCATGTAAAACCAGAGGGCGCACGTCACCAAAGGGATGCGAACCAGGCATCAGTTACCTCACAACAGAGGGCCCACATCATAAACTTGAGGAAAGGAGTAGGTAACACCTGACACTGGAAAGCCCACATCAAAAGTGAACGGGATCCAGGCAGCAGACACCTCACACCAGATGGCCACATCATAATAATGTGAAGAACGCAGCAGTTGGGACCTGACAATACAGGTCTCACATCACCAAGGGGATGGGAACCAGGTAGGAGTAACCTCACAACAGAGGGCACA
>NW_006785941.1:0-1229 GCF_000442215.2 Lipotes vexillifer
CAGGGGCTCACGCTGCCCGGAGACAGGCGGGGCTCCCGCTGTGGCTCAGTCCGCCCGGACGAGTAGGAGAGGGGGAGGACGGGCTGGCGCGAGACACCTCTGCCCGGAGACTGGCCGCGGGGGAGGGGAGCGGACAGAGAGGGCGCGTGCTGTCACTTGGCGGGACGCGCGCTCTTCTGGTCCTTAGGAGGTCCTCGGTTAGAGTCCCTCCCCACGGACCTCTTCTCCGAGCTGAGACAGCCCGCCCCACCCCCCCCCATGATAAGTTGTCAAATAAAGCAAAGGTCCACAAACCCACTTGCAGGACCGTGCTGCTAAGTGAGAGGATGTTCCCATGGGCCCCGTGCAGCCGTCCGCGGCCGCTACCTGAGCCCAGCCGCGACTTCTCCCCTTGAGCAGTGAGGCATTTCTTAAGCAGATATTTCGCGGTTACCCTGCGCTTTCCACCCCAGGATTTTTGAACCCAGAGGGAACTGCCCACACCTGAAATAAATGGTGGAGCGCCACAGCAGGCCCCTCAGCTCTAGTGCTCAAGCCGGAAAAAAATGCCTTGCAATTACAGCGCGTGTGTGATTTTTGTGATAAATCGCAGGTGTTGGAATCCCTCGTCAAAAGGGCTCTATTCTGTTTCCCCGACAGATGCCTTTCCACATACACCCAATCCCTACACCCATTCTTAAAATGCTGAATATTTCCACGCATTTCAGAAACTGCTAATTCACTTGCTGGGGGGACACGGAATAGCCAAAAGCAGATTTGTGTCTCGTGAAGCTTGTGCCTGGAATTGCCATTCTGCATACCCTGCAATACAGTCTGGGGAGGCCAAAAACTGCTCTCTTTCCTCTTTACACAGGAGTAACGAAGCCCATTGTGTTTGGGTTGACAAACTGATTAAAGCCCTAGCAAAACCTCCTGCCATGAGTGGCTCTGCTGTATTGACATACCTGTGGAAAAGTTGCCACGTTTCATCCTCAACCTCCTAAAGTGGTTCTGCCTTCCTTAAAGGTGCTCTGAGTTGAGACAGTTCCTGGGAGCAGTCAAAATGTGTATGGACTGGGTATAAAGTCATGGGTTAAAAAGAGCCAGGAAGGGGGCTTCCCTGGTGGCGCAGTGGTTGAGAGTCCGCTTGCGATGCCAGGGGACACGGGTTCGTGCCCCGGTCCGGAAAGATCCCACATGCCGCGGAGCGGCTGAGCCTGCGCGTCCGGAGCCTGCGCGTCCGGAGCCTG
>NW_006785942.1:0-2654 GCF_000442215.2 Lipotes vexillifer
AAAAAAAAAAAAAAGAGAAGAAATGTAGTAGATTGATGATTAAAAAGTATTCATTTCTGGCTTAGACCCCAAAATGGTTAATAAAATGATTAATAAATTAATAGGAAACATTTGCTGTGACACGGCACTGTCTTGGAGCACTGGGCCAGGAGTCCATCAGCCTGGGTTCTTGCTGTCCTGTGCTGTCACGCCGTAGGTGGGCCCCCCACCTTCTGTAGGACAAAGCAGTCTGCAGCAAGATGCTTTTCAAAGTGAGGTGTTTCATAGTGAGTGGAATTCATGTACAGGAAAGGGAAAGCAGTCATTACTTCTTTTTAAAAAGTAAAGACAGATGGAAATTTCGACTCTCAGCATCGTGGAGTATCAGGCTGGGAACGGCAGGAGAGATTTAGTCTAGCGCCTCTGTCGTGAGTGAGGAAACCAAAACCGCAGGATTTTAAGGCCCAGTTAGGAAAAGGATGTTTTAAGAAGGATTCTGAAACCTAAGAACTAATTTCTCTGTTGAATTCCTTGGTATCCATTAAATAGGAGTGTTTGTTTTCATTTACTTCATATCAATTATTTCTTTTGAATTAGCGTTAGCCTTAAAAAGCATGAAGTCTTAAATCCTTTAGGCATTACTGACTTAGTTTTTTTCACTTCTCTTTTTTTCTGGAAATGTCGAGAGGAGCCCCAGTTTTACCTTGTGTACAAGGATTACATGGGGTTCAACCCTCCTTTCAAATTCCCAACAATGTTATGGATGGAAGAGAAGACTCAAGACGCTCACCACGCTCTTAGCCTTGTGCAGGGCAGGGAGTGGATGCGAAGAAGTCACGGCCTCAGAAGGAGGACAGAAGGGCGGGTGGACGGCAAGGTGGCTGGAGGAAGTACCAGGGATGGGAAAGCTGAGAGCTACCGGGAGGGCGTGTACCTGGAGGAAGTGTATGACAGCGATTGGCCAAAGTAATGTGGTATTAGGAGTCTGTTTGGATTTTAAAGGGAAAAGAAAAGGAAAGGTAAAGAGAGCCAGGAACACGTAACACGTCATCTGGCCAAAGAAAATGACTGGCTTCATTTGCTAGCTTGAGAGGAGGCTTGCCCTGTGGCTGGAGAACGTTGGGAGGGGAGAGGGAGGGAGGGGATGACCAAGGGCAGGGAAGCCGGCAGCCTCCCCCTGCCCTTTTCCAGTTGCCTGTTCACCAGTCTGCGGACACATACCCATCTACCTAGGAGAGGTGGTATGAGTCTTAAGGTAATTGAATGTGCATCTGTTTGTATTTCATTAAATGAGGCACATTGCTCACCGAATTCACAACGTAATGATACAAATCACTCGTACTTTGAAATACATTCATCTTTCCGTAGAAGCATTGCAGAAGAGTGCTAAATGACATTTTGAACATCTCTAGAAATTTGATAAACTCTCAGAAGTTAACCAAAGAAATGTCCACAGGGCGCTGTAACATGTATCAGTATGGCTTGCAGCACAGGAACTCGAGAGTCAGGCGCAGCACTTTCTGTGCTGGTATTTTAGTTCCCTGAATGTGTTAATAGGCAGCACAGTATCAGTCTGTTGTGTATTAACCAGTAACTTTAGCATCATTAGGAAACTGGTTCAAACTTTACCGAAAGTGGTATTGCCTGGTAAACGTGCAGATTGTGTTCGTATATAAGCCTCTAATATAGCAGGGTTAGTACGCTCTTTGTTAGGAATCAACTATTAAGTGTCTTTCTCTCCTCCTTTAAACAATTTTTTTAAAAAGTTTCTGCAGAAATAGAATTATTGTTATTTGGAAAATATAATAATTTATAAAGAGGCAGGAAAGTTTAAATTGTTTGGCAGTTTATAAAACAATGTCATGTGTTCTTTATAATGGGAATCAGACATCCTCAGACTTCATATGATCTTCGTATTTATG
The DNA here is from genome assembly GCF_000442215.2 of Lipotes vexillifer. NCBI lineage: Eukaryota > Metazoa > Chordata > Mammalia > Artiodactyla > Lipotidae > Lipotes > Lipotes vexillifer. Next base: position 1,902 of record NW_006785942.1, read on the forward strand.
GGGAATAGTGTTAAAAAGCTAATCCAGAATGTAGTCTATGGCTGATATTAATAATGACTTGCATAAATTACTGTCATCAAAGGAAGTTAGAATTTTACAGAGCAGTAGAGGACACCTATTCTGCATACCCGTGTCTGAGGATTATGTCATCGTGTGTGCATTCCCGAGCCCCAGCCGTCTCTTGCTGCATTGCAGTGTTATTCCTAGCGCGGGCTGGGCTGGGCATTCACAGTGGTCCCTGACTCATCGCCTGGCCTGCTGCCTGGTTCCTTTAACCCTGTTTGCATTAGGATGTGCTGGGGATGTGGTTAGATGTTGTGTCCAGTCGGTATGTTTTCTATATGATTTTATTTGTATAGAGGATGCCGCTCTGTCCGGGAGGAAGACATGATTCAAGGTTACACCATATTTTTTACTTAGTAATTTCCTTTGGTGTTTATAGAATGTTACTTTTATTGTCTTTACTGTTTGGGTGTTATCTTAATGACATATATTTTATATAAGTCATAGAACAGCATTATTGAAAGTTCCAAAAATCAAGGGAAAAAATATTTCATAATCCCACCACCCTGACAACTATTTTAGTTTGGGGGTATTTCCTTATACTCTTTGTCTTTGTGTTTTACAGATTGCAATTATTTTGATTGGTTTCAGGCAGTATGATTTTTTTTTTTTTTGCGCTACGCGGGTCTCTCACTCTTGTGGCCTCTCCCATTGCGGAGCACAGGCTCCAGACGCGCAGGCTCAGCGGCC
>NW_006785943.1:0-16965 GCF_000442215.2 Lipotes vexillifer
GAACCCATGTCCCCTGCATCGGCAGGCGGACTCTCAACCACTGCACCACCAGGGAAGCCCTAACGTGTTTCTTTTTCCAGAGTGTCAGCGTGAATTCATAGTTCATGCGTTGAACTTGAAACATACTTGATGCGTTTCAATCCACAACACTAATTTCCTTTACTGTTTCCTTACTGTTGTGAATTGTCCCAGTTTCACATGGGCTCCTGAATCCTTCTGGCATGACACCAGGAGCATCTGAGAAGTTCCTTGCTACCGGGCTCATCTTGTACATTTCTTCCCCTAGACCTGGACTTGGCTATTCCTCCAAGGAGCCCTGGTTCTTTTTAGTGGGAAGTGGTATTCAGAAACCAGTATCCGCTTCTGAATTGAATTGTTTCTAGGTCTTTTCAGTAGTCAGAACTATGAAGTTTATGTATATGTAAATATATAATATAAACAGTTCCCAAGTCAAAACTGCAAACAAGATTTATTTGGAAGTGTCTGGCTACTATTTCTATCTCCCCCGTAGTAAACTTTAGTATCTCCCCGCGATTAAACTTGAGAACATTTTTTTTTGTTTTAATCTGTCTGCTTTTGAGTATTAGTATATAATATTAATTCTGTGTCTATATAGATACATGTATCTTTTTCACAGAAATGATAGAAGACTTTACACACTTATTCCCACCTTGCTTCTTTTGCACTTCTCCACTTTTCCTGGGGATTGCTTAGCTGTATCTCATTTCTTTTTGTAGCTGCATAGCCCAGATCCTTGAGTGAATGGATGAAAATTGATTCAACCAGATGGACACTTAGGTGGGTTTTGGTCTTTAGAAATCACATAGCAACAAGAAGCCTTGTCACGTTCCTTTTGCATTTTGCCAGTCATCTCTAGTTTCCTAACAGTGAGATTACTGGGATTAAGGGTAAATGCACATGTAATTTTGCTAATATTGCAAAATTCCCCTCCATGGAGGTTGTACCATGTTGCATTTCCACCAGCATTTTACGAGAGTTCTGTTTCCCTGCAGCCTTGTCTACACAATGTGCTGTTAAACTTTTGGGTTTTTTGCCAATCTTATTCAGAAATGGTGTCTCAGTAGAGTTTTGGTCTGTAGTTTTCTTTTCTTGTGATGCTCTTGTCTGGTTTTTGTATCAGGGTAATCCTGGCTTCATAGAATGACTTGGGGAATGTCCTCCCTCTTCTATTTTCTGTAAGAGCTGGTGAAAGATTGGTATTAATTCTTCTTTACAAGTTTGGTGGAATTTACAAGTGAAACCATCTGAGCCTGGGGTTTTCTTTGTGGGAAATTTTAAAATTAATAGTTCAATCTCTTTACTTTTTATAGATCTATTCAGATATTTCTATTTCTTCTTGAGCCAGTTTCAATAATTTGTGTCTTTTCAGGAATTTGTCCATTACATCTGGGTTTTTTATTTGTTGGCATGTAGTTGTTCATGGTATTCCCTTAAAATCCTTTTTATTTCTAGAAAAGCAGTAGTGGTATCCTGTCTTTCATTCTTGATTTTACTAACTTGAGTCTTCTCTCTTTTTTTTCTTGGTTAGTCTAGCTGATTTACCAATTTTGCTGATCTTTTCAAAAAACCAACTTTTGGTTTCATTGATTTCTTCAACTGTTTTTTCTATTCTGTACTTTATTTCTTTCTACTCTAGTCTTATTTCCTTTCTTCTACTTGATTCGGGTTTAGTTTGCTCTTCTTTTTCTAGTTTTCCAAAGCTGAAGGTTGGATTATTGACTTGAGGTCTTTCATTATTAATATAGATGTCCACAGCTATCAGTTTCCCCCTGAGCACTGCTTTAGCTGCATCCCATGAGTTTTAGTATGTTGTGCTTTCACTTTTGTTCATCTTAAAGTAGTTTCTAATTTTTCACGTGATATCGTTAGCCCACTGGTTACTTAGGAGTATATAGTTTAAGGTCCACATGTTTGTGAATTTCTCATATTTCTCTCTGTCATTGATTTCTAATTTAATTCCACTGTGGTTGAGAACATACTTTGTATGATTTCAATCCTTTTAAACTTACACAGGCTTAGCATATAGTCTATTCTGGTGAATGTTCCATGTGAACTTGAGAAGAATGTGTATTCTCTTGCTGTTGGGTGGAGTATTCTACTAGATGTCTGTAGGTCAATGTAGTTTTTTAAAAAATATTTTTATTTGTTTATTTTTGGCTGCGTTGGGTCTTCATTGCTGTGCTCGGGCTTTCTCTTTTTGTGGCGAACGGGGGCTACTCTTCGTTGTGGTGCGTGGGCTTCTCATTGCGGTGGCTTCTCTTGTTGCGGAGCACAGGCTCCAGGTGCAAAGGCTTCAGTAGTTGTGGCACGTGGGCTCAGTAGTTGTGCCGCACGGGCTTAGTTGCTCAATGGCATGTGGGGTCTTCCCGGACCAGGGCTCGAACCCATGTCCCCCGCGTTGGCAGGCAGAATCTTAACCACGGCGCCACCAGGGAAGCCCTTGGTGTAGTTTTAATGTGCATTTATATTAGTATGAGTAAGTCTGGGCATCTTTCCATGTTTAAGGGCCGCCTGCATTCTGTTTCTGTGAACTTTCCACATCCCCTGATCATCTTTATAGGGTTCCTTCCTCTGTGTTTAAACCTTGTCCATATATATTAAAGATGGCAAGCTTGTGACTATGATAAAGCGGCAGATATTTTCCCCCAGTTTGTCACATATGTCTCTTAACTTTACTTACTAGCCTTGGCCTCTTGCTTCCTTGCTATTTTCTGTCCACTTGACTCAATTCACCACTGACATAGCCTCTTCTATGCTGTGCAGAGATGTGGGAATGGCTCAGACATGACTCCCAAGGTTCACAGGCTAATGGGGGAGATGGCACTGACACCAACACACTGGAATACAAGGCAGGCCATGGGATTCTTTCTAATCACACTTGCCAAGCCACAGGAAAATATGAAAGGAGAGAGAGCTTGTTAAAAGAAGTGGGGGGTTGCTTCATCTGGGCATGTAATTTGGGTGCAAGTCCAGGTGACAGATTTGAAAGGAGGCGCTTTAGGCAAAAGCTGGATGTGGGATACAGGAGGTCTGCAGGCAGGCCAGTAGGTCCTGCGAACTGGAGCATGGGTCCCAGGCTAGGACAGGTGATGGGGAGGGAGGGAAAGGAGAAGACCAGGCTGGGATGCGAGGGCGGGTAGGAGAGCCCCGGGGAGTGCCGAGGGCTTGGGCCAGCACTGGCCAAGCAAAAGGTTTGTGAATCCTGACCTGGAGGCCCTGTTCCAAATACCTTCCTTCTCAAAGTCTCATTTGAGGTAGGACTTATATCTGTGTGGCAAACTATACTACTCCTGGGATTGGCTGCAGGGGTGAGCATCCACTGTCCATATTTCTGAATTTTTTACATAAAGTTTAAAACCAGATGGTGTTGACTTGTAAGTGACTCCATCAGCAGAATCTCTGAAATAAAGAAGCTAAAGTGGTAGATATATTAAACAAATACATTTGCTTTGTAAATTAAACTCACGTTTCATCGAACAATGCCTCTACACATGAGGAAGGCTAGAGCAGAACTGAAAATCGTTGATGCTGTGATCAAGGATAATCTTAAAAATAAATAGGGCTTCCCTGGTGGCGCAGTGGTTGAGAGTCCGCCTGCCGATGCAGGGAACACAGGTTCGTGCCCCGGTCCGGGAAGATCCCACATGCCGCGGAGCAGCTAGGCCCGTGAGCCATGGCCGTTGAGCCTGCGCGTCCGGAGCCTGTGCTCTGCAACGGGAGAGGCCACGACAGTGAGAGGCCCGCGTACCACACACACACACACACACACACACACACACACACACACACAAAATATATATATATATATATATATATATAAATAAATAAATGGATAACTAGATCAGGCAGAGACTCATAGGCCCATCAATGTCTTTGATCATCATAAACTTTGCCTCCACTGCTCTGGAAATCCCCCACCGACTGCCAGAAGAACAAGGTAACTTTTGCCACTTGGGGGAAAGAAGATCCTCAAACATTTGGTCTGCAGGCCTGGGAAGCACCCCTCTCTCTGTCTGACAGGCAGAGGGTCTTCCTGGTGAACCTCAAGGACCAAGTTGGCCAAAATGTGTCGGTCACTCTCCAAAGGATGCCTGGCTGGTCAGTAGCTGAATATTGGCAGCAGCTTTTTCACATCACCCTCCTCCTCTCCACGCAGCTCCAGGCTGGCAGAAGCTGGAGTTCTGGCCACTCTGCAGTGCAGGACACAGGCCCAGAGAGCCTCCCATGGAAGGACCAACGGGAGGATCCCAAGTGGACAACCGCTTCCTGTTTGATCATGGGAGCTTTCTTTTCATTTTTTCTTTTTCTCTTCTCTTTTATTTATTTATTTTTGGCTTCTCAGTGGGTTATGTTGTAATGTTGGCAGATGATGTGTCCTGGGATCACAAGCCCATGGGCAGAAAAACCCTGCCAAACACCGACTACATTTTAGTTTCCAGAATAATCTCTACAGTGAAAAGAAAGCCGGTGATTTTGCGGTGGAAATGACCAACTGTCTCAAAGCTTTGTAGGAGTCTCACAATGGTGTGAATGTCAGGATCTGGGGTGGCCAGTCTGGGCAAAGAGGGAATGTGCCTTGTGCTGCTGCGGGCTGGCCTGGTCAAGGCTGGAGCTTCTGGAAGTGCCAAGGAGTGAGCATTTTCCTAGCTGGTTTTCTTTCTTACCAAATTCCTGACATCTGGTTCATCTACAAGCCCACCACCCACGTGTAAGAAGCCCCACCGCATCACAGTGTTGGAGTCGCTACACATCTGAATGTAATCTTCTGCCCTCTGGTGGGACCGAGGAGGGCACTTATTCAAAATTCCCAACGCCATGGCTAATACTTTAATCTTCACTCTGGAGTGATGGCGAGTCTCCCAAAATGTGGGTCCAATTATGTGGAAGTCAGTGTGACCTTGTCTTCCTTTGAGATGTCTGTGTTTCTGAGGAGAGGTTTGGGCAGGAACCATACAAGAAGTCATTTTGCCTCTGTCTGACTTTGTTTATAGCAGTGGCCTGCATCAGCACAGAATCTCTGGGAGATAAAAGGAGAAGCTGGAGCTTCAGGAAGCCAGCTGTGCCTTCTCACAGATGGGCCCTGAAAGATGCCTCAGAGCACAGACACGTTCTACACACAGGGCTCTCCTTTGTCACGGGTGTCCGTGTTCTGAGGCATCTTTCAGGGCCCATCTGTGAGAAGGCACAGCTGGCTTCCTGAAGCTCCAGGTTCCCCTTTCATCTCCCAGTGATCCTTTTAGTATAAGTTATTTGTCTCACGCCTCACGTCTCATTGGAAAGGGAGAGCTCATAATGGTGTTCAAAATAATCTCCTACCAGCCTCATCTTTTCTGAGTGACGCTTCACAGCTACTAAAATTTGGATTTTACCCAATTTTGTTGCAATAACCAATAAAGAAAAAAAAAAAAAGCACCAAAACAAAAAATTAGGAACATCCTGTAAATTTCAGTAAAGTTTTAAACAAAATGTTCTGGGAATTGAGTACTCTTGTCGCTTGAATCTTATTTTAATTAGGAACAAGTCTTTGATTTGTAATCTCTTGAAAAGAAGTCTTCTGAAGTCTCTGAGCAGGCAGGACTGCTCTGGAGGAAGGTGGCCAGTGTGAGAGCACAGAGCTTACAGTGGGTAAGGCCCAGTTCTGGAAACAGCAGGAAAGATTCTAGCATTCTACTTCAAAAAAAAATTTTTTAATAGACTTTATTTTGTTTTAGATTTACAGAAAAATTGAGAAGACAGTATAGAGAGTTTCCATCTCCCCTGTAATCTTCTAATAATATTAGCATACTATTATGGTCCATTTATACTGTGATATAAATGTGTATATGTGGTATACATTACTATGGTAGCATATATACTATGGTATACTGTTAATGAGCTGACATTGACATATTATTTCTAACTAAAGATTATGCTTTATTCAGATTTCCTTAGTTTTTTATCTAATGTTCTTTTTCTGTTCCAAGGTCTCATATTACATTTATTTTTTTCCAGCTTTATTGAGATATGATTGACACACAACACTGTGTAAGTTTTAGGTGTACAAGTGTCGATCTGATACATTGATAAGCTGCAAAATGATTACCACCATAGTATTAGCTACCATCTCCACCCTGTCACCATTTCTTTTCTTGTGGTGAGAACATTTAAGATCTACTCTCTTCCTAACATGCAGGTGTATGACACAGTATTTTACTATCATCACCATGCTGTTCATTAGATACTCAAATTTGTTCATCTTAAACTGAAACTTTGTACGCTTCGACCAGTTTCTCCCCATTTTCCCCACCACCTAGCCCCTGGTAATCATCACTGTTTCTCTGAGAGCCTAAAAAAGCTTAACTTTTAAAGAATCCACATATAAGTCATATCATACAGTATTTGTCTTTCTCTGTCTGACTTTTTTCACTTAGCATAATGCCCTTAAGGTCCATTGAGTTGTCAAAAAAAGGCGGGGGGAGGGCAGGATTTCCTTCTTTCTCAGGGCTGAATCATTCTACCTTTTTCAGGTCATCATTTCTTTCTCAGTTGATTCAGAAAGCAAGCAAATGACAGACAGGCTGGCTAAAGAGATTGTTAGCAACGAGTCCCAAATTCCCCCTAGTGCTGAGAAACATCGTTAGCTGAGGTTTCTCCTTCCCGTCATGCTCAGTTCCCTCCTCCCAAGGTACCAATTAAACTTTTTTTTTTTTAAGTCACTGGGATGAAGAGGAATGTCGTCTGCTCTGAGGGGCTCCTAACTCAGAGATGCTGCTCTTAGAGAATCGAGCCTGCCCAGGAATAAAATAAAATAAAATCTCTAAATTTCTAAACTGGGCTCCTCAGAGCTTGGATGTTCTCAAAAAATGATCCCACGTGAACTAACTGGGGCCACTCTGCATACTGTATTTTCCTCGTAGAGATTCACATGTTAGGATGTGAAAGGCTCTGAGAAGTCCTACAACGAAGAAACCTCTTTGTTTTTAGGTAACCTAGCATTTCCCAAACTCGTTTGACCCTGAATCCCCCTTTTTCTTCTGAAGTACCAGCAAATGTCTCTCAGATCCAAAGTGTCACAAGGAAGGGTTTGGGAAGCCTCACCCTCAGGTACCAGGAGCTTAACCGTCTGAGGGGCTGATGACTGTTCTGTATTGAAGCAAACTGCCTCCCTGAGGTCCATGGAGATGGGAGGCTGATGGTCCCTATTGAAACCTCCCTTGGCTTTGGTGAGATCAACTCCCAATGTGGGTTCTGTCCGAATCACTCCCACTGTGACACACTTTCACCCACCTCCAGTTAGGGAATGGTACGTGACAGAAGTGTCCCAGCTAAATCATGGGGAAGAGGAGGTGGACTCCTGCCCTCTCAGACTCCAGGGTCTGCCCCCTGAGGCCCCTGCCAGACAGGACCTGGAGAGAGCCAGGGACAGAGGGTGCTCTGGTGACTGTCCTGTGGCCACTGGAGGGCACTCTGCAGGACCACTGGTTGTGCTCAGCATTCTGTGCAAACCCACCTCTGTGGTCCTGCTCCCACCCCCATCAAACCAGCTGACTCTGCCCTTTCCCTGCAGGGATCTACAGACCGCCTTTCTTCCCTCCTCTTTCCTGGACTTTGACGTTTTATCCAGCATGTTGTGAAGCGTGGGCCCCACTTTCTGTGCCAGGCTCCACGCGGGGGCAGCACCTCCAGCAGGACGCCCTCTTTCCTGGATGGTCCAGCCTGGGGGCTGTGCTGTCCTTGGCTCCCTAGCGTCTTCCATTCCGTCTTGGATGGGAACGATTGTGCACAGGTCTGTGCTCCCTGCCAGACATGAGCTCCCCCACCCCAGGCGGGACATCATCATAGCCCAGGAGTCCCCATGGGCCTGGTAGGTATTCCCCTGAGTGTTAAATGCCCTGCTGGCCAGGGCATTTAACATAAAGATTTTTACGTGTGTGCAAGTAAATGTGAGTATAGGTTTAGAAATGGAAATATTTCTGAGGGTTCTGCTCTGCCACTCTGGAAACCGTGGCCCTAGTGTCAGGTCATCGTGGGGCTTGGGGAAGTGGAAAGTTGCCTGACCTAGTAGTCTGGGAAACTGCAGGGGATAGGCTAGACTCTAACCTGGAAGCAGGAGAAGCAGGTGGCTTCTCCGTGACATGTCCAAATAGCCCCAAGGCTCTTTTATGATGAACTATCATCTGCTCCTCCTCTTTGTCCCCATCTCAGAATAGCTGATAACAGCCAACATTTTTTTACACACCTATAAAACACTCTAAATTAATTAACTTAAAACTTTTTTATTGTGGTAAACTATATACAACATAAAAATTATAATTTTAACTATTTTAGAGTGTACAGTTTCATGGCATTAAGTACTTTCACTTGTTGTGTAACCATCACCACTATCCAACTCCAGAACTTTTCACTCACTCTCCCTTCCCCCGTACCCCCTGGCAATTTCTATTCTACCTTCTGTCTCTATGACTTTGAGGGCTCTGGTACCTCATTTAAGTGGAATCATACAATATTTTTCTTTTTGTATCTGGCTTATTTCACTTAGCATAATATCCTCAAGGCTCATCTGTGTTGTAGCATGTGTCAGAATTTCCCTCCTTTTTAAGGCGAAATAATTGTCCATTGTTGGGGCTTCCCCGGGGACACAGTGGTTAAGAATCCGCCTGCCAATGCAGCGGGACACGGGTTCGATCCCTGGTCTGGGAAGATCCCACATGCCACCGAGCAGCTAAGCCTGTGCACCACAACTACTGAGCCTGCACTCTAGAGCCTGCGAGCCATAACTACTGAGCTCATGAGCCACAACTACTGAAGTCCATGTGCCTAGAGCTCATGCTCTGCAACAAGAGAAGCCACCGCAAGGAGAAGCCCACGCACCGCAAGAAAGACTAGCCCCCACTCACTGCAACTAGAGAAAGCCCACACACAGCAACAAAGGCCCAACGCACCAAAAATAAATAATTAATTTTTTTAAAAATAGTCCATTGTTTATATAGACCACATTTCGGGTGTCCATTCATTCGCTGATGGACATTTGAGTTGTTTCTGCCTTTTGTTTTATTGTAAATAATGCTGCTATGAGCACTGGTGTACAAATACCTGTTTGTGTCCCTGCTTTCTATTCTTCTGTGTATATAACCAGAAGTGGAACTGATGGATCAAATGATGAGTTTATGTTTAACTTTTTGAGGAACTGCCATGTTGTTTTCTATAGAAGCTGCACTGTTTTATTTTCCCACCAACAATGCACAAGGGTTCTAATTTCTCCATATCCACACCAAAAATAATTTGTTATATTCTGGGTTTTTTTGGTTTTTTTTTTTTCTTTTAGTAATAGCCATCCTAATGAGTGTTAAGTGGAAATTAACTCTTAATACTCACAACAACATTATGAGGGAGGTCCTGCAACTATCTCCATTGTACACATCAGGCACAATAGGGCACCATGACACTAGGCAGCTTGTGTAAGGCATCACAGCTGGTCAGTGGCAGCTGAGGAATGAGAGTTGGAGCAGTCAGACTCCAGAGCTGTGCTCTAAGCCAATGGGCCACACTGCTTCTTTACTGGGCACACAAGCTTCACTCTGGGATTTACCCTTGCTCCATCCCTGGATAGCTTTTGTGGTAGGCATTTAGCCTGAATTTCCCTGTTGAGTATTAAATTTTTGGAGAAAGAGAAATGGATGGATCCTTCCTTGTGCTGGGGACATTTCTCCTTAACGCTGGGCAGAATCCTCAGACAGTCAGACCTCAGTTGAGGCCATGGTAAATTCCCTGTGCTTTGGGTTGGGAGTTTGAAGAGCTGTTCTCTGCAAATAAGGGTGAGTAAAACAGCTTGCACAAGAACTGCAGCCCAGCTTAGTGTTATGTGGGTAAGCATATCAATTCTTACAACTGAATTAAGGTGATCCTAGATTGCTAATGTCTCAAGGTGCATGAGAGAGAGAGAAAAAAAAAAAGAAAGAAAGAAAATCCTCTCTGAAAGAAAATAGCATCATCCTAAGCCTCAAATTATTTCTACAAATGATTTCTCAAATATAATTTATGGCACACAACCAAACATAACCAGACACTTTGGGATACATGACAACATGAAAAAGAACTAGCAGAAACAACAGACAATAGAAAAGAACTCCAGGGGTTCCGTGTACTGGAATTACCAGATACAGACTTTAACGCAATAATCCTTACATGATCAAGACAAAGTTCAAAATTTTTGCAGAAAGTGTAAAACTATCAAAAGTACCTTAACAGCTTAGAAAGGCAGCCAACTAGAAATTTTAGAACTGAAAAATTTAGTAAGAATTAATTTAAGTAAGAATTAATTTAATTAAATTAATTAATTTAAGAATCTATGGAGGGCTTCCCTGGTGGCGCAGTGGTTTAGAGTCTGCCTGCCCATGCAGGGGACACTGGTTCGTGCCCTGGTCCGGGAAGATCCCACGTGCCACGGAGCGGCTGGGCCCGTAAGCCATGGCCGCTGAGCCTGCGCTTCCAGAGCCTGTGCTCTGCAACGGGAGAGGCCACACCAGTGAGAGGCCCGCATACCGCAAAAAAAAATAAAAAATAAAATAAAAAATAAAATAAAAATAAAATAAAGAAAAGAATCTATGGATTGGATTAACAATATATTAGACCAGCTAACTATTAGACCAACTAAAGGGAGAAGTAATGAATTGGAAGCCAAATTAGAAGAAATTATTCAGAATGGAGTAGGAGAGAGAAAAGTAAGGAAAACATAGAAGAAAGGATAAAAGACAGAGAATTCAATAAAAAAGTTCTCACAGTGTTTATATGGAATCCCAGAAGGAGTAGAGAAAAACAGAGTGGAAACAACATCTGAAAAGATAGTGGCAGAGAATTTTCCAAACTGATAAAAGATATTAATCCACAACTTATGAATCCCAATCAACTCCAAGCAGAATAAATACAGAGAAATGTGTATCTAGACATACTATAGTGAAATTGCTGAAAACCAGGCAAAGAGAAAGCCTTTAGAGTTTGCAGAGAAAAATTCAGATTAGCTTCAACAGAGCAGACAACTACTAAAAAAGGCAGCTGATTTCTCCTCAGAAATAATGAAAGTCAGAAGAGAATGAAATGATCTATTAGGAGTGCTGAGAGGAAACAATTGCCAACCTAGGATTTTATGCCCAGAAAAATATCCTTCAACAATGAAAGGAAAATATAATCATTTTCAGGCAAAGAATAACAGAGGGCTTATAGATAATAAGCACATATTAAAAGAATTACAAAGGGCTTTCTTCAGAGAGAACTAAAAATATCACAGATGGAAGTATGGAGCAGAAAGGAATAAAGAACAGTGAAAATAGTACGTGTGTGTACGTTTACATGGATAACAACTATATAAAATAATAGCAGTAATATTGCATGGGATTTAAAATAGATACAGAATTTAAATACTTGAAAATTACTTCTGTTTTCTGCTTGGATATATAAAGATGTTGAAAGTCATCACTCCCACTCTTTTCTCTTTTTTAATGTTCTATTTTTGGCTGCATTGGGTCTTTGTTGCTGCACGTGGGCTTTCTCTAGTTGCAGCGAGTTGCAGCGAGTGTGGTGGCTTCTCTTGTTGCAGAGCACGGGCTCTAGGCACATAGGCTTCAGTAGCTGTGGCCTGATGGCTCAGTAGTTGTGGCTCTCAGGCTCTAGAGCACAGGCTCAGTAGTTGTGGCACACGGACTTAGTTGCTCTGCGGCATGTGGGATCTTCCCAGACCAGGGATCGAACCCATGTCCCCTGCAATGGCAAGCGGATTCTTAACCACTGTGCCACCAGGGAAGTCCCAATGAGTCCCGCTCTTACAACAAGAAAAATCTTCTTAAATCCATAAGAGAATCAAGGTCATAGGAACTAACACCAAGAAAACTGGAGAGACAGCAAAGTACAGAGAATCACAGCCTTCTAAAGCCATGAAAGTGACCAGCGATAAATTTAGCTAAATAGTCCCATCTCTAAGGGCAAAAGCTCTGAGGCTAAGTTTGGATGGCTGGGGGGAATGATTTACCCATAGTTTCATCCATGATGAAATCTATGCAGGTAGGGTCACTGATCCAAAGTGCACAGACTCTCAGAGATGACCTGGTTCAAATTTATTTGACACATGCAACTTCAGACTCCCCCATGTCCCCCAGCTTGCCCTCTCCACCACCCAAGAAAGGCTAGAAAACCTTAAACTGTAATTGACAAATTGCTGGAAGCAGACTGGACCAGCTTGAGAGTTAAAAACTCCAGGGGGCCCAGTCTTAGGAGGCCCCCACCAATTTTGTGAGTATTACCTCCAAGAACCCACATGAGGCTCTCATGGTGAAGATCAGAGAAAAATCTCCCCATGCTTCTGGCAGCAGGAGAGGAAACATATCCATTTTGAAACATGCCCAGGGCCTTCTGTTCCCCATCTGCCCTCAAGGGAAACTACTTAGTCAGAACCTAAACGATGTGGGGAAAGGGAAGTACCCAACTCCAAACCCCCTCCAGTCTTCTTCTCTCATGTAAGTGGGAGAAGAAACGCTGAGAGCACTTGTGAAGGTCAGAGCCCAGGGGCACAGGCTCACTAAAAGACTGAGACCTGATTTTAGGTTGATAGGATGCTTCTCTGCCCCTCATACCTTACCACCACAACATGGCTCCTATATAATAATAGGGTTACAGCCGAGTGAACCGCAAGGCTCAGACTCTAAGGAGTTTCAAGGGAACTCAAAGACAACAGGGAGAGCAAAAAAAGAAAGACGCTAGAGGAAAGTAAAGCCTCAGACACCTACAGATACAGTAAACAGTAAACACAGTGTAACTCCTAGCCAGATAAATATAAACCCTCAAACTAAAGTCACATTTACCTCAGTTCTTATTATCCAATATAACATGTCTGGCTTTCAACAAACAATTACACAGCATTCTAGCAGACAAGGAAAAACAGTCTGAAGAGACAACAAAACAACAGAACCGGACTCAGATACAGCAGAGGTTTTGGAATCAGCAGACTAGGAATTTAAAATAATTATGATTACATACTAAGGGCTCTAGTGGAAAAAAAAAAGAACAACATGCAAAAAGAGGGGTAATGTAAGCAGAGAGTTGGAAAATCTAAAAAAGAATCAAAAGGAAATCAAATCAAATCAAAAGCACTTTAACAGCAATGAACAATGCCTTTGATGGGCTCACCAGTAGACTGAACATGGCTGAGAAAAGAATCAGTGAGTTTGAAGATATCAATAGAAATTTCCAAAACTGAAATGCAAAGAGGAAAAAGAATGAAAGAAAAAGAAACGTAATATCTAAGAACTATAGAACAATTACAAAAGGAATAACAGATACGTAATGGGAATACCAGAGGGAGAAGAAAAAAAGTAGCAGAAGAAATATTTGAGGTAATAATGGCTGAGCATTTTCTAAAATTAATGACAGACCTCAAACCACAGATCCAGGAAACTTGGAGAACGCCAAGCACAATAAATATCAAAAAATCAGCACCTAGCCATATCATATTCAAACAGCACAAAACCAAAGACAAAGAGAAAATCTTGAAAGAAGCAAGAGACTAGAAAAACACCTTACCTATAGAGGAGGAAGGATAAGAATTACATCAGAATCACATCAGAAACCATGCAAGCAAGAAGAGAATGGAGTGAAATAAAGTGCTGAATAAAACCCCAATAACCTAGAATTCTGTATCCAGAGAAATTATCCTATAGAAGTAGAGAAATAAATATTCTCTCAGACAAAAAATTGAGGGAATTTGTCACCAGTAGAAAAAAATGCTAGAAGAAATTCTCCAAGTGAAGAAAAAGATATGGGTCAGAAACTCAGATCTACATAAAGAAAGGAAGAATGTTAGAGAAGGTATGCATGAAAGTAAAATAAACCTTTTTATTTTTATTATCAGTTAATCTAATAGATAACAATTTTAAAATAATAGTAACAATGTATTGGGTGATTATAGCTTATAGGTAAGTGAAATGAATGACAGAATGTTATAAGGAATAGAAGACAGGAAATCTGTTATATTACCCACTACCCATGAAGTGACACAGTGTTATTAAAGTGGACTTAGATTAGTTGCAAATGTATATTGCAAACTTTAGGGCAACTGCTTAAAAATTTTATAAAGAAGTATAATTGATAAGTTAAGAGAAGAGAGAAAATTGAATCATATAAAATGATCAATTAATACCAGAGAAGGAAGAAAAAAAGGGAAAGTTTTTAAAAACAAAGGACAAATGCAATGAAAAGAGTTACTAATATGGTAGCTATTAATCTGGCTATATTAATAATCACTTTAAAAGTGGTTGGTCTAAACCCACCAATTAAAAGACAGAAATGTCAGAATGTATAATAAAAACAAGACACAATTATATTATTTCTACATGAAACCTACCTTAAATATAAAAAATCAAAAAGTAAAAATGTGAGGAAAGACTATACCATGCTAGCACAGATCAAAAGGAAGCTGGACTGTGGCTGTATTAATTCCAGACAAAGCATACTTCAGGAAAAGGAAATTTATCAGAGATAAAAAGGGCAATACATAGTGTAAAGAGGAAAATTCTCCAGGAGGACATAACAATTCTTAATGACTATGCACCTAACAACAGAGAGTCAAAATAAGTGAGGCAAAACGGATAGAACTGCAATGTGAAATAGACTAATCCACTTCAGCAGACCTCTATAAATAATTTACAGATCCAGTAGGCAGACAATCAATAAGGATATAGTTGAGCTGAATAGCACCACCAGTAAACTGGACCTAGTTGTCATTTATAGAACACTTCACCCAACAACAGCAGATTATACATTCTTCTCAAACTCACATGGAACATTCACCAAGACAGACCACATCTGGGGATGTAAAACACACCTCAACAAATTGAAAGGACTAGCAATCAGACAAAATATGTTCTCAGACCACAGTGGAATTAAACTAGAGATAAGTGATAGAAACATAGCTGGAAAATCCCCCAAATATTCAGAGATTAAACAACACACTTCTAAATAACACATGGGTCAAAGAAGAAATCTCAAAAGAAATGTAAAAATATTTTGAGCTAAATAAAAATTTAAAAACATCTAATCAAAATTTGTGGGATGCAGCAAAAGTAGTGCTTAGGGGGAAATATATAGCCTTGATGCATTTACTAAAAAGAAGGAATACCTAAAATTAACAGGCTAAGCTTCCGCCTTAGGAGACTAGAGAAAGAAGAACAAATTAAATCTAATATAAGCACAAGAAAAGAAATAATAAAAATCTGAGCAGACATCAATGAAATGAAAAACAGAGAATCAACAGAGAAAATAAATGAAACCAAAAGCTAACTTTTTGAAAAGATTAATAACATTGATAAACCTCTAGCCAGACTAACCAAGAAAAAAGAGAGAAGACATGGTTATTAATATCATTATCAAAGAGAAGCTATCACTACTGACCTCATGGACATTCAAAGGGTAATAAAGGAATACTATGAACCACTTTATGTACACAAATTTGATAACCTAGATGAAATGAATCAATTCCTTGAATTATACCATCTATCAAAACTCACACAGGAGAAATAGATAACCTGAATAGGTTCATATCTACTAAAAAACTGAGCCAGTAGTTAATAAGCTACCAATACAGAAAGCACCAGGAAACTAGATGAGTTCACTAGTGATTTATACAACACATTTAAGGAAGAAACTATATCAATTCTCTACAACCTCTTCCAGAAAATAGAAGCAAAGGGAGCACTTTCTGACTTATTTTACAAGGCCAGCATTATCCTAATCCCCAAACTAGACAAAGACATTACAAGAAAATTACAGCAATATTTCTCTCATGAAAATAGATGAAAAATTCCTCAGCAAAATATTAGCAAATTGAATCCAATAATGTATAAAAAGAGTTAAACATCGTGACTAAGTGGGATTTATTCCAGGTATTCATTCATGCTCAACATTCAAAAATTAATTAATGTCATCCATCACATCAACAAGTTAAGAAGGAAAAATCACATGATTATATCAATAGATGCAGTAAATACATTTGACAAAATCCAATATCTGTAAACCATAAAAACTCTTAACAACTAGGAACAGAGGAAAACTTTCTCAACTTAATAAAGATAACTTACAGAAACTCTACAGCTAACGTCATAACTAATGGTGGGAAATTAAAAATCCCCCAAAGTAAGGTTTGTTTTGGATATTGACAAACTGATTCTAAAGTATATATGGAAAGGCAAAAGATCAGAATAGCTAACACAAAACTGAACAAGAAAAAAGCCAGAGGACTGACTTCAAGTCTTACCATAAAGCTCCAATAATTAAGATAGTGTGGTATTAGTGCAGAAAAAAATAGACAAGTAGATCAATGGAATAGAATAGAGAGCCCCAAAATAGACCCATACAAATACAGTATACTGATCGTTGACAAAGGATCAAAGGCAATCCAATGGAGAAAGGATGTCTTTTTAACAAATGGTGCTGGAACAAGTGGACATCTACATGCAAATAAATTACACCTTTCACTAAAATTAACTCAAAGTGGATTAAATACCTAAATGTAAAACACAAAATTATAAAATTCTAGAAGATAACATAGGAGAAAATCTAGGTTACCTTAGGTTTGGTGATGACTGTGGATACAGTAACAAAAGAATGATCTATGAAAGAAAAAAGATGGATACGTTGGACTTTATTAAAATGAAAAACTTCTACTCTGTGAAAGACACTGTTAAGAGAATGGAAAAACAAACCAGAGACGCCGAGAAAATATTTGTAAAAGACACATCTGGGGCTTCCCTGGTGGTGCAGTGGTTGAGAGTCCGCCTGCCGATGCAGGGGACACGTGTTCGTGCCTGGGTCCCGGAAGATCCCACATGCCGCGGAGCGGCTGGGCCCGTGAGCCATGGCCGCTGAGCCTGAGCGTCTGGAGCCTGTGCTCCGCAACGGGAGAGGCCACAACAGCGAGAGGCC
>NW_006785943.1:16975-21614 GCF_000442215.2 Lipotes vexillifer
AAAAAAAAAAAAAAAAAAAAAAAAAAGACACATCTGTTAAAGCATTTACATCCCAAATATACAGAGTCCTTAAAATTCAACAGTAAGAAAACAAATAACCCAATTTAAAAATGGACAAAAGATCTGGACACCTCACCAAAGAAGACACACAGATGGCAAATAAACATATGAAAAGATGCTCAAAATCTTTTGTTATCAGGGATAGCAGGAATTGCAAATAAAACACCAATGAGATATCACTACACCAGAAAAACCTGGCAATATCAAATGCTAGCAAAGATGCTGAACAACAGAAACTTTTATTTATTGTTGGTCAGAATGCCATTTTGGAAGACAGTTTGGCAGTTTCTTACAAAGCTAAACATTCTGTATGATTCCAACTATATGGCATCTGGAAAAGGCAAAACTATGGAGACATTAAAAATATCAGTGGGTGCCAGAGGTTTGGGGACATGGGAGAGATATGAGGACGGAGCACAGAGGATTTTTAGGGCAGGGAAACTGTTCTGTTAAAATACTGTAATGGATACATGACATTATGTATTTGTCAAAACTCACAGAACGTACAACACAAAGAGTGAACCCTAATGTAATGTAACCTATGGACGTTGGTTAATAATAGTGTATCAATATTGGTTCATCAGTTGTAACAAATGTACCAGACAATGCAAGATGTTAGTAATTGGGAAAATTGTGAAGAGGGAGAGAGGAAGTATATGGAAACACTGTACTATATGCTCAATTTTCTGTAAACTTAAAACTACTCTAAAAAATAAATTCTAGTAATTAAGAAAAATATATGACAACTATAAGTTGAGGGGATTAAATGGAGTCAGAATCCTCAGGTCTTTGCATTGACTAGAAAGAGGTAAAAGAACAAATTAACACTACATTTTGTTAAGTCAAGAATGCCTGCTGTAATGTCAGGCAAACAATAAATGTGTAGAAAAGAGTGTGATTTTTAATACAACAGAGAGGAAAACCATAAAAATAAAAGTAACCAATTTAAAAGAAGGCAGAAAGGGAGAAAAAAAGGGACATAGAACAGACAAGCACATGGTAAGATGTTAGAATTAAATAACCATGTCAGAATTTATATTATATGTACATGGAATAAATGCACTAGAGGAAAGATCAAATGTTTTATGTTTTATATTAAAAAAACAAAAACAACCCTACCATATTGTATTTTCAAGAGACTCACCTAAAATATAAGAATATAGCAAGCTTGAAACTGAAAGGATGGAAAAAGACATAACTAATCTCAGGCAAAAGAGACTCTGAGTTTAAAAGAAATGGCTAAGATAAAGAGAAAAGATAATGAGAAAAGATTTGGTTCATCAGGGAGTTATAAGAATTCTAAATGTGTATGCAACTAATAACATAGCTTCAAAATACACAAAGCAAAAATTGGCAGAATCACCAGAGGAAATCATAGTGAGAGATTTAAACACATCTTTCTTAGAAACTACTAATAAAACAAACAAAAGCCAAGAATGGTACAGATTTGAACAACACAATTTTAAAAACTGATTGAAGAGACATTCATAGAAGACTTCATGTAATAACTGTAGGAGCCTGTTTCTAAATGCCTATAGGGGTGTGTTGCTCTCTCTTACCTTCTGTGATCAATACATGTGCACACAGGACCCAGGGTTTCAGTAGATGTTCACTTACCCCCTCCCCATTCATCTTCCTTTCAGAACCCTCCCATCCTTGGCAGGGTTGGAAATACCTATGGTTGCTTACTGTAAGTTCAGACCCTTGCAGGTGAGGGCCAGGAGCTGAAAGGAGGGAGCTAATGTTGACAGTGGGAGCAGGATGAATTGATGGAAAGTTTTTAATCAAGCATAAAGCAGAGGAAAAATTACTTGATTTTCAAAGCACTTTACACATGCGTTAGCCTTATGATCCTGCAATCACAGAAGTTAGTGGAAAGGGTGCTATATCCCCATTTCTCAGTTGGAGAAATTGAGGTGTGAAGCAATTTGCCCACGGAGCAGGTGTGTGAGAGTGTGAGGCTGAATCCTTGTGTTTCCCACTCCTGGGAACCCCTCCTGGGTTTCTGGGTGATTACTGACTTGCACAGTAGAGGGGGACCATCTCAAAGCATATCTCACAGAATCCCCTGTCTCTGCCACTCTGGGCCTTCTGTAGGCAGCTGCCATATGGATGCAACTCAGAGTTGCCAAAGGCCTACCAGTCTGCAGGAGCAGATGGTCTTTAGTTTAGCAGAAAAGCATCAAAATGGCTGATTTTCTGTGGGAGGCAGGATCCCAAGGAGCAGGGCTCATACAGGAGAATTCAGAGCAAGGACAAACAATACAGTTCCACAAGATAAGTGAGGTGAATTGGATGGGCAAGGGAAGGTGGGAGGGGGCAGAGCTCCATGGCAGCAGGCTGGGGCAGCTCAGCACAGGGAGATGGCGATACTAACATTCCATTTTGATCTCACGGTTGCTCCCAAACCCTCACTACACCTTGGCCTCATATAACCGCCTTGGCTAAAGGTTGTTTGGGGGGTGGGTCACAAAGGGTGCAGTTCCACACTTGGGATATGATGGTGGTAACGAGAGCTGCAGGAGCTCCAGAGGCTCTGGGGCTGCGTGGGGAGGGGTGGGCATCAGGAATTTACAGGAACCAGCAGTGACCGTTGAATGGGAGGACCAGAGATCTTCAGACATCTTAGGGCAGACACCGGCCTCCCAGGATATGAAATGAACCAATCTGGTCTAAGTGTTAGAAAGAAAATAATGCCTGGGGGCTGGAGGTTGGGACCTCCAGTGGCAAGCAGGTCTATACCTGGTGAGGAAGGAAGGCGGCATTCTTTCCTTTGTCTTACAGATGAGGATCCTCAGCCCAGGGAGCAGGTGACACAGCTGGTCCTTGGCAGAGCCAGGACAGAAATTGGAGCTCATCAGCCAGGTCTTTGACTGTGGATCCCTCCCCACTCTGTCAAACAGGGCAGACAGGACGGAAGGCTCCCCTCTTCGCCAGGAGCTCCAGAATGCTCTCATCAGGAATGGTGACCATCCTACCTTGGGAGGGACCAAGCCTGCTGCCGCCCAGGAGTGAAATTTACAGCATTCAACAATCCACAGCAACATGCAATATTCAGCAGTGGGACGGAAATAGATAACAGCATCCTTATCTCAGTGCCCTGGGCTGCCCCAGCCAGCTGCCGTAGAGTCTGGCCCCTCTCCTTCTCTTGTGGAACTGCATTGTTTTATATTTGTTCCTAATTCTCTTGTCTGAGCCCTACTCCCCAGAAGCCATGAACTGTAAAAGATGCTGGCTGCTGTCACCAGGCCGGGTCACACGTACCTGGGCACACTCCCCATTTCACCTGGAAGGTTCCCATGCTGCCTCTGAGCCTCAGGACTCTGGTACTGTTCTTATTTCAGGTGTCACAGCTCCCTTCCTGCTCACAGTTAGGGGGTGGGAAGGGCAGTGTGGACACCACTGGCTGCCCGGGCCAGGGGTTCCCTGCTTCTAGAGCTTTGGAGCCGCCAGCGTCTCTGCTGGGCACAGATGGATGTGCAGAAAGAAGCTGCCCCCTCCCCAAACCCCACTCCAGACAGGATCCAGGCTTAAGACGAAGCCAGAGCCGGTTTCATGAACCCTAACCTGTGACTCACAGGGGGTCCTGCCCGCAGAAGGACTCTGCCCTTGGTCTTATGCTCTGCTCCTGACGTCTTGAAATTCGAATCATTTTTGAACAAAAAGCCAGCGTTTTTCTTTTGCACTGGACCCAGCAAATCTTGTAGCCAATCCTGACAAAAGCCCCTCTGGCTTCAAACCAAAGGAGCCTGCGTCCAGTGCCGAGGCCCCCATGTCACTCGCGTGGGGCTTCCTTGGGCACCAGCAGGAGTGGAAAGGAATCCTGTGGGAAACACACAAGCCCAAACTGGGCTCAGGGTCTCAGTCACCGGGAGCTGTGTGTGGGTCGGACTCCCCAGCCTTGTGTGGTGCTGCTCTAGGCCAGGTCATCTCTCCACTGTGGACTGGGGCCGGGGAGTGGGGGTAGGAGGGGGAGGGGGGCTTTGCAGGTGAGCTGGCCTACACTGGGCAGGAGGGCCTCTCCCGAGCGGCTGGTGCAAGGCCCCAGTAACGGTGCCACCCTTGTGCTCACCCTCCAGCTCTGTCCAGCCAAGGGCTCCCAGGCAGTGTGGCCCTCTCACTTTGGGTCATCTAGTGGGCTCCTGACAGGTCATTCTCTGGCCCTGGCTCTGGCCCCAACCCTACCTGTGGACCCTGGCTGTGCTGGCTCAGCTCTCTGCTGCCCCCACCTGGCCGCCTCCAGAGCCCACCTGACCTCCACAGAGCTCTAGCTGGCTCTAATTTGACAACTTCCTGAAAGAACAGAATATTGTTGCTGGTTGGCTGGTTTTGAACCATACAAATGGCAATTTGTCAATGGCTCAACCTCATACCATTGATTAGCAGGGTCTTATAAATGGGAATGGAGGTCGGGTATATAGGGTAAAAGTCATGGGTATAAAGAACAATGCTGACTTACAACTTTAGCACATGCTCAGGAGAGCCCGGTTATCTGTCAGCTGTCTGTGGTCGCTCTGAGGGCGGCCCTAGATGTTGGCATGGAAATTGGCTGCTTGTGGGGAGTGAAGAGGTGCCGCAG
>NW_006785943.1:21632-24960 GCF_000442215.2 Lipotes vexillifer
CCTCCCCCCCGCCACCGAGAACCAGGAAGGATGAGGAGGGAGGGTGCGCTCAGGGAGAGCAGCCGCTGGGTGCCCCAGGCAGAGACAGCTGTCTCCGCGCAGCCTGCTGTTCTTGGGAGAGAGACAAGGGCTCCTCCCCTGAGGACAGGTGGGCGGGGACATCTGACACCTGTGTGTTGTGCCTCTCCTGGCCCAGAGGTTATGGAACAATGGAGAATGAGTGAGAGCCGCCTTGGGGCAATGACCCTCAGTTCCAGCAGCAGACTAACTTGGCAGAGGGGAAAGAACATGTCAAATTCAGCCAGTGCTTGGCTCTCTGGTGGGGACATTTGCAGGTTCCAGAGCGCTCTGAGCCTCAGTTTTCTCACCTGTAATTTGGGAAGCAAGCACCTGCCTCCTCCATGTTACAGGCAGGGCTGGTCTTCAGCAGGGATGCACTTCCGGATGGGAAAATATCAGGATGCCTCCATTTAGGTCAGGAAATAGCCATTGCCCAGAGCTGCCCAGGTGCCCTTGTGCCTCCCCTGGGACCCTGGGCACCTCTCCATGAACTGGCAACTGAAGGGTTAATGCCTGGTGCGTCTGTGGACCTGCCTAATGCCCCTCCTGGCATCTGACCTGTCTGCACGGATCCTGCTGTTTACACACCAGTGCTTCTGGTGAGAAGCAGATGGGACCACATACTGAGCAAAGATGTGTAGACGATATAGTGGCAGAACACTCGTGGTGTTATCACTGGTGCAGCCTAGAGTGGTCCAGGTGCAGCAGGAGACACGTGAGCCCCAGGGGAGGAGCAGTGAAAAGGCACTTGGGGCTCCGGCTGTTTTCAAGCCCCAGCACCAGGCTCCCTCCTGTCCTTTCTGCCCTCTCCATGAGTTCAGGTCCTTACCTCTTTCATTATTTGGCTTTTAGTATTTCTACTAAATAGAAATGGCTGCTGTCCTCGAACGGTTGCGTTAAAATGTTAAATCGCTGAAATACTCCCCGCTCCCAACATAACCCAAAGTGATGCTCTCGGCCAGGCTTAGCCGTTGGCCTGCTTTGCTGGGTTCAAGGATTTATCCACAGCCATTAATCACATGAAAGCAGATATTAAGGAGCATTAGCCGTGCCAGCTGCCACCCCACTTCCTGGGCCATTACGCGGATTACCCTTGAAAGTCACCCTCAGCCCCCTGTCTCGGGATTGCTGGGGATCCTGCAGCCCAAGGGGGCGCGCTGCAGGCGAGTCCATGACCCCCAGGGCTGCCTGGCCCCCTGAGCGCACACCCTTCCTCCCACGGTCTCTGTGGCCCCAGAGCGGCTCCTCTACCTCTGACCTCCCAGCGAGGGGCCTCCATCTCGCCAGGATGTCCCGCGCCCTTTCCCACGGCCCTGCTGAGCCGCTCCAGGAACCCAAGAAAAGCGCGCCGTGTTCTGCCGAGGCTACAGACGCATCTGCAGGGTCCAGGAGCAGAAAGGCGCGCTTAGTGCATCCGCAGGACCAGCAGAGGATGCAGTGGGGGCTTCTCGGCCAAGCTTAAGGCCATCGGCCACGACACCATGCTCAGCTGGCTGACCCAGCACTGCGGTGGCGTTTGGGACTTGCCCGGTCCCAGTTGGTAAACAGCTAGGCAGAGTCAATTTCTTTGTTACCACCCAACGAGCTCTAATTCTGTATTAGAACGGCTACCAGCAAAATGAGCGCCCCTCAGATCTCCAGCCAGAGACCCCCTTTGCTATTAACCACGACTACCAGTATTAAAAAGCGCATTTTCTTCCGAGGGCCTGGGGGGATAGGAGACCCTAGGGAAGGAGGCGTGGCTGGCTGCAGCACCCCTCCCAGGGGAGACCTCTGGCATCTATAGTTCGAACACCTCGCAGTGGGCAGGGGGATTCAAGTGCAGATGTATTTTGTTCGTTTTTGGTACCAGAGAGTCTCTCTAACCACAGAGGGGCTGGAGAGACGGATGGTGGGAATCTGGCTGCAGAAAGGAAATGAAGGAAAAGAATGCCAAGGAGCACAATGGAAACGCTGACCCCACAAGCCGGCTTGTCCCCGACAGGGCCCTCCAGGCCCAGGGAAACCCCCTCACTCACTCGGGCTGCAGTTTTGTGGAGCTGGGACACCAAGGTGGACAGAGCTCTGCTCTCTGGAGCTGTTACTCTAGTCAGACTGAGCATGAATAAACAAGCTGATCAGTCACGTAAAGAGGGGAAATTAAGGGGGGTGGCTGCTGCAGACGGGGTGGCCTGAAGGAGTGAATGAGTGAGGCATCTGGGGAGGGCAGCCCGGGGGAGGAAGCCCGGGGGAGGGAGCAGCGAGTGCAAGGCCCTCAGACCACAGGACCAGTGGGCGGAGCCACGGGGCGCCTTGTCGGCATAAGCGCTGAGGGGGGAGCGGGGAGGGGGACAGGGTCTTGCGGGGCAAGGGAGGCCCAGCCAAGTCTAGCAGGTCACCCCATTCTGGGCCTCGGTTTCCTCAAATGAAGGGATTGGCCTGGTTTCAAGAATCTTAAATCATCTATGTCCCAAAATACAGAGAAACGTGTTAATTTTGATCCCATCTTTAGAAGCAAACACTGACAGAAACCCAAGATACGTGTACACATTCTATGTACACAGACTCTACTGCCTGCTCATTGGAGCACAGTGATAATGAAGCCGTGTTACACATGCATAGCTACGTGGGCAGGGAAGAGGAGGGGGGAAAAGAAAGTCCTCATTACAGGTACACATATGGATGAAATACCCAGAAATGCGAGAGTTAGCTCTAAATCTGCTGGTTTATAGGGATGCTCCCTGAAAGAGTAAATGGACCACCAAAGTTGCAGTGATGAGAATTATGTAATCCTATTTGAGTAAAGATGATTCCACCTGCAAACCCCTCCACGTGTGTATACTTTTCAGTCTGAGTGTATAGGAGCCATAAGCAAAATGTGGCTGGTGGGCTGTATCTCAGGGAGGGCGGGAGGGCTCGTGCTGC
Organism: Lipotes vexillifer; assembly: GCF_000442215.2. Classification (NCBI taxonomy): domain Eukaryota; kingdom Metazoa; phylum Chordata; class Mammalia; order Artiodactyla; family Lipotidae; genus Lipotes; species Lipotes vexillifer. Next base: position 24,597 of record NW_006785943.1, read on the forward strand.
TCCCTCTGCACGTGGGGTGAGGGCGACGGGCAGCAGAGGGCCGGGAAGGCACTGACGTGGACTCTGGGGTTTCGGGGGAGCAGGACGCCCCAGCCACTGCGACATTGGCTCTGTTTCCCTGTGCGCTTCCCCTCGCCCTGCCAGCCCCTGTCATGCTTGCCCTATGAACACAGGGACTGTCTTCCACCGTGAAATACATGTCACAGCATCATGTAAAATTAGAAAACATCTGAGGCACTGCATTGTTCAAGCCAGCATTTCTTCCAAGCCTGTGGAAAGGGAAATCCAGTCTAATCCAGAGACAATTAGCTCAACCTCTCCCCCCCCCCCCCCCCCCCCCCCCAAACCCACACTCACCGCCACT